>NW_019957534.1:1313231-1321725 GCF_002910315.2 Salvelinus sp. IW2-2015 | reverse complement strand
GGTAGGCTTTATACAACATTTTGAATAGAAATGCAAACTTTGCTAATACACTGCTGCCATCTAGTAGCCAAAATATAAATTGTGCCTAGTCAGATAATGTTTAATAAGTCAGATAATGTTCATTAACAAATTAGGCACATTTGGGCAGTGTTGATACTACATTTTGAACAGAAATGAAATGGTTCATTGGATCAGCGTAAAACTTTGCACATACAATGAACCCCATCTAGCCAAAATCTAAATTCACCTGGGCTGGAATAATACATTATGGCCCCTGTTTTGAGACAGATGCATTGATAATTGTCCATTCTAAATCAAAACAAATTTAACAGATTTAGTAGATTTAAAGACCAGATTAAATCAAGAATAGTCTGATGGGTGACAATATTAGCCCATCAGTAGTGAATGATGCCCAGTGGAATTCAAGAAACAGCACATACCTTTTTTTGGGCYACTTCTWCAAATCATGGTGCCACACCTCATGTAGCTGAGCCAATAGGCCTATATGTTTTATTTTACCTTTATTTAACTAGGTAAGTCAGCTAAGAACAAATTCTTATTTTCAATGACGATCTAGGAACAGTGGGTTCAGGGGCAGAATGACAGATTTGTACCTTGTCAGCTCGGGGATTCAATCTTGCAACCTTTCGGTTACTAGTCCAACGCTCTAACACTAGGCTACCCTGCCGCACCATGTGTTTTGATAAGGTTTGTATCACAACTAAAGTGGCCAAATAACTTGTTAAAATGAAGCACATTAATCCTCTTTACAATGACACCTATTGATAGATGGGAAAAAGTAAAAAAAGCAGACATTGAATATCCCTTTGAGAATGGTATTAATTACACATTGGACAGTGTATCAATACACCCAGTCACTACAAAGATACAGGCGTCCTTTCTGTCCGGAGACTGAGATGGACATTGCAACATATTGATTTTGTGGTCATTTAACCATTTCATTGTGGATTTTGATGTGTGCTCGGGGGCTATTGTCTTGCTTGAAGATCCACTTGCGGCCAATGTCAGCATCCCGGCAGAGATAACTCGTTTTTTTGGGGCTATAATGTCCTGGTACTTGGTACCAAGTTTATGATGCCGTTGAGCTTAAAAAGGGCCACAGAACCAGGGAAGCAAAATCACTTCATAAACATTAAAGATGCAGAAGCATATTTTACTGTAGGTATGAGGTACTTCTCTGCACATGCTTCTGTTTTTCCACACCAAAACCACCGCTGAAGTTCATGACTAAAGAGCTCTATTTTCATGTCATCTGACCATAGCACCGCCTGGAGTTTGATAAATGGCACTTGGATTGGAACCGGTGCTATTTCCTCCTTAAAGGGATAGTATTGGTATTTGCCAATATTTGCCAATATTTTGGCAAGTAAAACCATTTTCTTCTTACCAAGAGGCAGATTTTGTCTCTGCATGCAATTTGAAGGACTTTGAAGGTAGTTTTTCCAGCGATCGCTAACTAGCGTCAGCGCAATGACTAGAAGTCTTTGGGATCTGCTCTCATAGTTGGCAATTGTGCTGAAGCTACAGTAGTTAATTAAAAAACTTCCTTCAAACCTAAAGAAAGTGGGCTAAATTGCCAAAATCTCACAAAATCCCTTTAACACCTTGACCCATCATCTTTCCTCCTCTCCTCACCTAACCTCTCCTCTCTCATATACCTCGCTTCCCTCCCCCCTCCTCCCCTAACCTCTCCACTCTCCCATACCTCTCTCCCCTCCTCTCCTCTCCTTTCCTCACCTCTCCTCTTCTCTCTCATATACATCTCTCCCTTCCTCCTCTAACCTCTCCTCTCTCATATACTGTACCTCTCTCCCTTCCTCAATCTCAGCCAAAGGGAGAGTTAGAACTCAACTCACTGGCAGGATTTCAGAAAGTGAGATTTCAACACCTGTTCATCTAATACTGTATGTAAATGTATCCCAAATAGCCCTCTATTCCCTATGAAGTGCACTACTTTTGACCAGAGCCCATAGTGAATATGTTGCCCTGGACACATGTAGTGTGCTTGTTTTGAAGGATAATGCTAATTCAACAATCTCCCAATTACCCTCTGGACACGCCCCTTTCCTGCTGACTCACCACACCTGAACTCACTCTGCTAATCACCAATTCCTCTTCCATTCTTATGGTATATAAGCAGCATGTTTAACCTAGGTTGGTTCAGTGTTTGTGGTGTCCCAGTTTCTTTATTGGTCCTGTTGTTGATTGGCTAAAGTAAGTTTCTGCTATTGAACATTTTCTAGGGTTTTAATTTCTTGCATTGGGGCATAATATCCTGTTCATCCGAGCTCACCCCTTGTGAGACCATATGCTGACACATGCACATTTGTGGCCTGCTGGAGGTCATTCTGCAGGGCTCTGGCAGTGCTCCTCCTTGCACAAAGGCGGAGGTAGCGGTCCTGCTGCTGGGTTGTTGCCCTCCTACGGCCTCCTCCACGTCTCCTGATGTACTGGCCTGTCTCCTGGTAGCGCCTCCATGCTCTGGACACACGCTGACAGACACAGCAAACCTTCTTGCCACAGCTCGCATTGATGTGCCATCCTGGATGAGCTGCACTACCTGAGCCACTTGTGTGGGTTGTAGACTCCTCTCATGCTACCACTAGAGTGAAAGCACCGCCAGCATTCAAAAAGTGGACCAAAACATCAGCCAGGAAGCCTAGGAACTGAGAAGTGGTCTGTGGTCACCACCTGCAGAACCACTCCTTTATTGGGGGTGTCTTGCTAATTGCCTATAATTTTCACCTTTTGTCTATTCCATTTGCACAACAGCATGTGAAATTTATTGTCAATCAGTGTTGCTTCCTAAGTGGACAGTTTGATTTCACAGAAGTGTGATTGACTTGGAGTTACATTGTGTTGTTTAAGTGTTCCTTTTATTTTTTTGAGCAGTGTATATAGAGAGATGCATATGATACACACATGCATATATAGACATACATACTTTTTTAAAGAATATACCTTTATTATTCCCCGCAAACTCTACCACCGATCCACCAATTGGAGTAAACTAATAAACACTTCTGTTTTTACCTTCAATTTATACATCTTATACACATTTTACAGACACAGTCTACTTTACAATAGCTCTCTCGTTTGTTCTTAGTCCTTCCTCTATTTCTGATGTCCACCCAGTTTGATTTCTATTTGTAACTGTGCTATTTCACAAAAGTTCCAAACCTATATATGTTTTACATTGTTTATCTTGTTATTAGTCCCACCCTTCAGCTCCATTCAACCCTTCCCATCTATCTCTCAACATCATCCATTTTGGATTTCTATTTGCCATATTTTTCAACTGTGCTGTGATGCTTCACAAAATAATTGAACCTTCCTATTCTCATAGCTTCTACAGGTTGTAAATTAAAAATAAACATTTTTGCTAAAATAATTATATTATTGATTGACTATGGCTTTTCAAATCACCCAGTATTGCTATCTGTAGCGTTAGTTCTAGGCAAATGTTGCAATTCTTCAGCCATTCCTGGACCTGTGACCAAAAACGAACTACATATGGACAATACCAAAATAAATGATCTAATGACTCTGCCTCCTCACAGCAGAATGCGCAGAGCTGGGAAGGTTGTATCCCCCATATATATAACATTCTATTAGTTGCAAGAATTTTGTATAGTAATTTAAATAGAAAAATTCGAAGTTTTGAATCTGGCGTTGTTTTGCGTATCAATTCATAAACCATGTGCCATGGAATGGGTACATCGAAAATCTCTTCAACTATTTTGCAATTTATATGGCAGCGCTGTCAGTTTTTTGGTCCTTAAATGAAATTGGTATGTTTTTATTAATCACACTTCTTGAACCATTTATGTTCTTTAATACAGGGCCGACATACAAGTTCCTTACTTTTTTCCCCTTCTACTTGCCTCTTCCATTTTTGTGGTAATGCTGCAATTAATTTTGGGTAGAGCAGACATTTCCATATGTCTGTTAGCTGCATGTGTGACATAACTCCACCAGTCCTATTTATATCATTCACTAAAATTATACTTTTTTTTTTAAACATTTCTTTGAAAAATACCGTTTTTTTTCATCAATTAGTATATTTGATTTTTACCACAATATTTGTTGTACTATTTGTTCTGTCCTTTCAGGTGGATTAAACTGAAATTGCAACCAACTTTCTAAGGCTTGTTTAAAAAATATAGACATTTTGGAGATGATTTCCTTTTCAAACAACCGAACGTGAGCAGGTGTAATCTGAATAAAGGCCCTTCTTGAACACAGGATGAGACATTCGTACCAATTTACTAGAGAACCAGTTTGGATCAAAATAACTTTTGTATGACTGATGCCTTTAGTGAGAGGTCTAATGCTTTAATATTTAAATCATTTCTGCCCTCTGAATTCATATTCATTATATATTTTTTAATTTTACTTTAAAAAATTMATTAATTTTATACTTTTAATTTTCTGGCTTGCTGTTCCAAATAATTTTTTTGTTCATATAATTTAAAAAGCAGGTCCCRTTCTTGGATGAATGGTCAAAAAACTTAAGCATCCACGAGATGTGGATCGTGTTACTAGGGATATGTCAAACATTCTGTGAATTCTCCTTTATCACACCATCATAACGTGTGATTACAGAAACTGAGAGATCCTTTACGATTGCTTTTCCCTCTTATATTTCTAAAATAGCACAGGAAGTTATTAATATGGCTAACTCTTTGGAAATCCTAGCTAATAGTACAGTTGATAGTGTTGAGTGAATAACTGCTTGAGATGGTTGCCATTCGGACTGGGGAGATGCAAAATTGTTTGGCCCTTGATTATCTTCTGTCCGCACAAGGGTACTGGTGCTGAGGGGTACATGTGCTGTACTTATATTCCTGATAATTCTGAGGAAATACAGATCAGGACTGAGGGTGGTAAATATGATTACAATCCATATGATTTAGGCTTAGCCGGTAGGTTTTGGTGAGCATAACACTTCCAAAGTGGGAGTTGTGGATATTTCTCTAACCTCATCCAGGTTATCAAGTGTGCTGTTGCCCGATGTTTGTCTGCTAAAATCTGACGGTTACGTTTTCATGTCTTAGTGTTGTTTCTTTTGCTTCTTTGAGCTGTTCTTGCCATAATATGGACTTGGCTTTTAACAAATAGGGCTATCTTCTGTATACCACCACTATCGTGTCACAACACAACGGATTGGCTCAACACATGGAGGAAAGAAATTCCACAAATTAACAATACACACCTGTTAATTAATGCATTCCAGGTGACTAATTCATGAATCTGGTTGAGAGAATGCCAAGAGTGTACAAAGCAGTCAAGGCAAAGGGTGGCAACTTTTTAAGAATCTCAATATATTTTGATTTGTTTAATACATGATTTCATAGTTTTGATGTCTTCACTATTCTACAATCGAGAAAATATACTAACTGAAAACCCTGGAATGAGTAGTGTTTCTAACTTTTGACTGGTACTGTAAATATAGTAGATCTAGCCTATAGAAAGCCAATGGGTTCCTCCTCTTTTTAATAGAAGCCATCAGGCTGTTTTCACACAATTGCCTAGGTTATAGAAATGTTGTGCAACATGAGCTCATGAAGTGATTTAGATTTGCTTTGATGTCAGAATGATTAGAGGGACAATAGGGTGCTGAGTACCAGGCAGTTAACAAGTGTGGTAGACTACTAATGACCATCAGCAGCATCAGAGCTTGGAGAAGCCTAATTACTAAATGGTCACGTGGAATTTAACTGCCTTCATGTCCTGTAACGCCGGTGTGGTGGTAATACAGTCACCATAACAGTCCTAGTCCTTCCTCCACTTCCCAGAAATGAACTGGTTCAGATACATTGTTCAGCATATCACACCAACAAGGAAGTAAGTAAATCAACAGTTTAATCTCTGGATTTCTTCATTTATTTGTATAGAATGTGAATCAGGTCCTGTAGTACAGTAAAGACAACTGTCAAAGTCATTCCAATGTCTTCACTCCAACTCCTTTCATCTCTGTCCACATCTACAATTACAGACACAACAACATAAACATTAACAACATCCAGAACCAGCTGCAAAGAAATAACATTTAGTGAATGAATAAGAGTGTGTGTTGTTGTAGTGGTATAGATACTACTAGAAGTAGTGGTAGTAGTAGTAGTTAGTAGTAGTAGTTAGTATTAGTAGTTAGCAGCAGTAGTTAGCAGTAGTTTGTTGTATTAGTAGCAGTAGCAGTATTAAGTATGAGAAATTAGCAGAATTAGCAGTTAGCAGTATTAGTTAGTAGTAGTAGTTAATTTAACAACTTCTCCCTCAACATGATCAAGACAAAGGACATGACGCCCCCATTCTCATCGACAGGGCTGTAGTTGAGCAGGTTGAGAGATTCCAGTTCCTTGGTGTCCACATCATCAACAAACTATCATGGTCCAAGCACAAGACAGTCTTGAAGAAGGTACGACAAAACCTACTCCCCCTCAGGAGACTGAAAAGATTTGGCATGGGTCCTCAGATCCTCAAAAAGTTCTACAGCTGCACCATCGAGAGCATCCTGAACGGTTGCATCACCGCCTGGTACTGCAACTGCTCGGCCTCCAAACGCAAGGCACTACAGAGGGTAGTGCTAACGCCAAGTACATCACCGGGGCCAAGCTTCCTGCCATCGAGGACCTCTATACCAGGCGGTGTCAGAGGAAGGCCCAAAAAATTGCTAAAGACTCCAGCCACCCTAGTCACACTGTTCTCTCTGCTACCACACGGCAAGCAGTACCGGAGCGCCAAGTCTAGATCCAAATGGCTTCTTAACAGCTTCTACCCCCAAGCCATTAGAATCCTGAACAGCTAATCAAATGGCTACCCAGACTATTTGCATTGTCCCCCCACCCATTCTATGCTGCTGCTAAAGACGAGAGATCGTGATACAGAAGAAGAAGATGTAGAGATCGTGATACAGGAAGAAGAGAGATCGTGATACAAGGAAGAAGAGAGATCGTGATACAGGAAGAAGAGAGATCGTGATACAGGAGAAGAGAAAGATCGTGATACAGGAAGAAGAGAGATCGTGATACACGGAAGAAGAGAGATCGTGATACAGGAGAAGAGAGATCGTGATACAGGAAGAAAGAAGATCGTGATACAGGGAAGACAGGAAGAAGAGAGATCGTGATACAGGTAGAAGAGAGATCGTGATACAGGAAGAGAGAAGATTGATACAGGAAGAAAAGAATTGTGATACAGGAAGAAAAGAGATTGTGATACAGAAGAAAAGAGATCGTGATACAGGAAGAAGAGAAGATCGTGATACAGAAAGACAGGAAGAAGAGAGATCGTGATACAGAAAGACAGGAAGAAGAGAGATCGTGTACAGAAAGACAGGAAGAAGAGAGATCGTGATACAGAAAGACAGGAAGAAGAGAGATGTGATACAGGAAGAAGAGAGATCGTGATACAGGAAGAAGAAGAGATCGTGATACAGAAAGACAGGAAGAAGAGAGATCGTGATACAGAAAGACAGGAAGAAGAGAGATCGTGATACAGAAAGACAGGAAGAGAGAGATCGTGATACAGGAAGAAGAGAGATCGTGATACAGAAAGACAGGAAGAAGAGAGATCGTTGATACAGGAAGAAGAGAGATCGTGATACAGAAGAAGAGAGATTCGTGATACAGAAAAGACAGGAAGAAGAGAGATCGTGATACAGAAAGACAGGAAGAAAGAGATCGTGATACAGGAAGAAGAGAGATCGTGATACAGAAAGACAGGAAGAAAGAGATCGTATACAGGAAGAAGAGAGATCGTGATACAGGAAGAAGAGAGATCGTGATACAGGAAGAAGAGAGATCGTGATACAGAAAGAAGAGAGATCGTGATACAGAAGAAGAGAATCGTAATACAGGAAGAAGAGAGATCGTGATACAGGAAGAAGAGAGATCGTGATACAGGAAGAAGAGAGATCATAATTCTGAAATCAGTGGAGCATCTTGTAAAGAAAGTATAAAAGATCCAAGGTAGGAAGCAAGAGTAGTGATGTGTTGGAGTTTAAAGGTGGTGATGGTGTTGGATGAGACCACAGGGCCTCACTTAACCAGGTGGCACAGTTGATTCTAGCAGTGCCTGGTCGAGTGTCAGTACCGGGACCTTCTGTCCAGAACTGTTCACACACCAACAGTAACCTACCAGAAATGGACATGTTACATATACAATAATTACACAATTATAAATGTTACTGTAACACATTGAATTTTCATGTTCAACAGAATTGGAGCCATTATAGTGTGTGTGTGAGTGTTAACCTGTAGAGGCCCAGCATTGCTCAGGGGTGTATTGTCCATCGTTGTCACACGTGGGGACGTACACTCCAAATCCAACTTTTTTCATCGCAGTATCTCTAGCAATCTCACAGGGGGTCTGGTTCGTATCATACCATCTAAACACACAGATAAGAGTCTTTGTAACAATGACATTACATAGTATAACATACATTGCTGGACAAACATCCTGGAAGCTCTGG
>NW_019957534.1:1299861-1312290 GCF_002910315.2 Salvelinus sp. IW2-2015 | reverse complement strand
CTTGTTTATTATCTATGTATAGTCACTTTAATAACTGTACCTACATGCTCATATTACCTCAATTACCTGGACTAACTGGTGCCCCGCACATTGACTCTGTATCGTAACACCCTGTATATAGTCTCCACATTGACTCTGTACTGGTACCCCCTGTATATAGCCTCCACATTGACTCTGTACCGTAACACCATGTATATAGCCTCCACATTGACTCTGTACCGTAACACCCTGGTATAGCCTCCACATTGACTCTGTACCGTAACACCCTGTATATAGCCTCCACATTGACTCTGTACCGTAACACCCTGTATATAGCCTCCACATTGACTCTGTACCGGTACCCCCTGTATATAGCCTCCACATTGACTCGTACTGTAACACCCTGTATATAGCCTCCACATTGACTCTGTACTGTAACACCCTGTATATAGCCTCCACATTGACTCTGTACCGTAACACCCTGTATATAGCCTCCACATTGACTCTTTACCGTAACACCCTGTATACAGCCTCCACGTTGACTCTTTACCGTAACACCCTGTATACAGCCTCCACGTTGACTCTTTACCGTAACACCCTGTATATAGCCTCCACGTTGACTCTTTACCGTAACACCCTGTATATAGCCTCCACATTGACTCTGTACCGTAACACCCTGTATATAGCCTCCACGTTGACTCTTTACCGTAACACCCTGTATATAGCCTCCACATTGACTCTGTACCGTAACACCCTGTATACAGCTCCACGTTGACTCTTTACCGTAACACCCTGTATATAGCCTCCACGTGACTCTACCGTAACACCCTGTATATAGCATCGCTACTGATTTTTATTGTTGCTCCTTTATTATTTATTATTTTTCTATTCTATTACACTTTTTTTTTGTATAAAATGTTTAATTCAGTTTATTTGAGTAAATACTTTAACACTTTTTCTTAACTGCTTTGTTGGCAAGTATTTCACTGTAAGGTTGAATTCAGCGGCTTGTAGTAGTTCATATTAGTAGTAGTAGTTCATATTAGTAGTATTGGTATTAGTAGTTAAGGTTGTATTCAGCGCTTTGTAGTTGTAGTAGTAGTTCATATTAGTAGCATTAGGATTAGTAGTTGTAGTTAGTCATTAGTAGCATTAGGATTAGTAGTTGTAGTTAGTCATTAGTAGCATTAGGATTAGTAGTTGTAGTTAGTCACAGTAGCACCTCTAGAAATACAGAAAACATTAACAACATGCAGAACAAGCTGCAAAGACTTAGTGAATGAGAGTCTGTTCCTGAAAAAGAGAGATCGTGATACAGAAAGACAGGAGAAGACAGATCGTGATACAGAAGAAGAGAGATCGTGATAACGGAAGAAGAGAGATCGTGATACAGGAAGAAGAGAGATCGTGATACAGAAGAAGAAGAGATCGTATACAGGAAGAAGAGAGATCGTGATACAGGAAGAAGAGAGATCGTGATACAGAGAAGAGAGATCGTGATACAGAAAGACAGGAAGAAGAGAGATCGTGATACAGAAAGACAGGAAGAAGAGAGATCGTGATACAGAAAGACAGGGAAGAAGAATGTGATACAGAAAGACAGGAAGAAGAGAGATCGTGATACAGAAAGACAGAAGAAGAGAGATCGTGATACAGAAAGACAGGAAGAAGAGAGATCGTGATACAGAAAGACAGGAAGAAGAGAGATCGTGATACAGAAAGACAGGAGAAGAGAGATCGTGATACAGAAAGACAGGAAGAAGAGAGATCGTGATACAGAAAGACAGGAAGAAGAGAGATCGTGATACAGAAAGACAGGAAGAAGAGAGATCGTGATACAGAGAAGACAGGAAGAAGAGAGATCGTGATACAGAAAGACAGGAAAAGAGAGATCGTGATACAGAAAGACAGGAAGAAGAGAGATTGTGATACAGAAAGACAGGAAGAAGAGAGATGTGATACAGAAAGACAGAAGAAGAGAGATCGTGATACAGAAAGACAGGAAGAAGAGAGATCATGATACAGAAGAAGAGAGATCGTGATACAGAAAGACAGGAAGAAGAGAGATCGTGATCAGAAAGACAGGAAGAGAGATCGTGATACAGAAAGACAGGAAGAAGAGAGATCGTGAACAGAAAGACAGGAAGAGAGATCGTGATACAGAAGACAGGAAGAAGAGAGATCGTGATACAGAAAGACAGGAAGAAGAGAGTCGTATACAGAAGACGAGAGATCTGATACAGAAGAAGAGAGACGTGATACAGGAGAAGAGAGATCGTTTACAGGAAAAGAGATCTGTACAGAAGAAGAGAGATCGTGATACAGGAAGAAGAGAGATCGTGATACAGGAAGAAGAGAGATCGTGATACAGAAAGACAGGAAGAAGAGAGATCGTGATACAGAAAGACAGGAAGAGAGAATTGTGATACAGAAAGACAGGAAGAAGAGAGATTGTGATACAGAAAGACAGGAAGAAGAGAGATCGTGATACAGCAAGGACAGGAAGAAGAGAATCATGATACAGGAAGAAGAGAGATCGTGATACAGAAAGACAGGAAGAAGAGAGATCGTGATACAGAAACAGGAAGAAGAATCGTGATACAGAAAACAGGAAGAAGAGAGATCGTGATACAGAAAGACAGGAAGAGAGATCTGATACAGAAAGACAGGAAGAAGAGAGATCGTGATACAGAAAGACAGGAAGAAGAGAGATCGTGATACAGAAAGACGAAGAGATCGTGATACAGGAAGAAGAGAGATCGTGATACAGGAAGAAGAAGATCGTGATACAGGAAGAAGAGAGATCGTGATACAAGAAGAAGAGAGATCGTGATACAGGAAGAAGAAGATGTGATACAGGAAGAAGAGAGATCGTGATACAGAGAAGAGAGATGATACGAAAGAGAGATCGTGATACAGGAAGAGAGAGATCGTGATACAGGAAGACAGGAAGAAGAGAGATCGTGATACAGGAGAAGAGAGATCGTGATACAGGAAGAAGAGAGATTGTGATACAGAAGAAAAGAGATTGTGATACAGGAAGAAAAGAGATTGTGTATACAGGAAGAAAAGAGATCGTGATACAGGAAGAAGAGAGATCGTGATACAGAAAGACAGGAAGAAGAGAGATCGTGATACAGAAAACAGGAAGAAGAGAGATCGTGATACAGAAGACAGAGAAAAGAGAGATCGTGATACAGAAAGACAGGAAGAAGAGAGATCGTGATACAGGAAGAAGAGAGATCGTGATACAGGAAGAAGAGAGATCGTGATACAGAAAGAAGAAGAAGAGAGGATCGTGATACAGAAAACGGAAGAAGAAGAGATCGTGATACAGAAAGACAGGGAAAGAAGAGAGATCGTGATACAGAAGAAGAGAGATCGTGATACAGAGAAGTACAGGAAGAAGAGAGATCGTGATACAGGAAGAAGAAGAATCGTGATACAGGAGAAAGACTGCATCTGGAATCTTGGGTTGCGTCCCCTATGGGCCCCTGTTCCCCAATGGGCCCTGGTCAGGAGACTGCATTCTATACGGGACCCTGTTCCCCAATGGGCCCTGTCCAGAAGTAGGACGAAATGCAGGAAAACAAGAAAGAGTTGGTGAACCAACAGCTGTGCTGGAATGAGAACAATATGGCTGTCAGATCTGATGTTATGTAGCGGGATAAAGAGATCCAAGGTAGGAAGCAAGAGTAGTGATGTGTTGGAGTTTAAYGTGGTGATGGTGTTGGATGAGACCACAGGGCCTCACTTACTCTGMGTGGRACAGTTGATTCTAGCAGTGCCTGGTYGAGTCTCAGTACCRYGGATRTTCTGTCCAGAACTGTTCACACACCAACAGTAACCTACCAGAATTGGACATGTTAATAACCTGTTATTAAATATGTAATATTTACACATTTTACTGTAACATATTGAATTGTCACGTTCAACTCAATTGGAGCATTTATGGTGTGTGTGGTAACCTGTAGAGCCTGAACATTGCTCAGGAATGTATTCTCCATCGTCATCACACGTGGGGATGAAGGCTCCAAATATGCCATATTTCACAGCATCTCTTGCACGCTCACAGGGGGTCTTGGGTCGTTTAATACCACCTGGTACAGGTAACATACACTGTAATGTTGACATAACATAACATAGCAATGCTGGACATACATTCTGGAAAAACTAAAAACCTGTTAAATATACAATATTTACACACACCCCACATGCAACAGCAGATCCTCACACAAGTATTTTTACTTAAGTTCTTTACACCACTGGATAAAGGCCAACATCGGGATCTCTCGTTGGGTTAATGAGGCAACTAGTCACACCTGTGACAGGTCCTTTAAAAGGAGAGGTGGAAGAGGTAGACCATAACTCACTGACAACAGAGAGGCACCCAGTGAATCCCTTGGAAGAGATTGCACTGGGCCTGGCATCTTGGAAATCGTAGGTTGCGTCCCCTATGGGCCCTGGTCAGAAGTAGTTTGTACGGAATAGGGTTCCATTTCAGACCTAGGTACTTCCTGGATGAATATTGAAGTCCTGCTACTTGACTGGAAATTCTATCAGTGTTATTTCCTGATGTTGGTGACAATCCAATCATACATCCAGTTGAATGATCAAACCATTTCTATCAGAATACCTCAGTCCAGCATCTAGACCACAATATACATCTCTGGAAACAGAGTGGCAGGTAGCCTGCTGTTTGAGAGTTGGGCCAGTAGTTCAAATCAGTGAGCTGACAAGTTGATATATCCGTCCATGTGCCTTTGATCAAGGCACAACAATAATTTCTCCTGTGTCACAGTTGATAATGGCTCTCAGTTGAAGTCGGAAGTTGGATGAGTCAATTTTCAACCACTCCACAAATTTCTTGTTAACAAACTATAGTTTTTGGCCTCAACAGCTGTTAGGACATCTACTTTGTGCATGATACTTAATTTTTCCAACAATTGTTTACAGACAGATTACTTCACTTACAATTCACTGTATCATAATTCCAGTGGGTCCGAAGTTGACTTTGCCTTTAAACAGCTTGGACAATTCCAGAATGATGTCATGGCTTAGAAGATTCTGATGGCTAATTGACATCATTTGAGTCAGTTGGAGGTGTACCTGTAGATGTATTTCAAGTCTGGTTCATCATTGGGAGCAATTTCCAAATGCCTGAAGGTACCACATTCATCTGTGCAAACAATAGTACGCAAGTAAAACACCAATAGACCACGAAGCCATCATACCACTCAGGAAGGAGACGCGTTCTGTCTCCTAGAGATGAATGTACTTTGTGCGAAAAGTGTAAATCAATCCCAGAACAACAGCAAAGGACCTTGTGAAGATGCTGGAGGAAACAGGTGCAAAAGTATCTATATCCACAGTAAATGAGTCCTATATACTTAACCTGGAAGGCCACTGAGCAAGGCAGAAGCCACTGCTCCAAAACCGCCATAAAAAAGCCAGACTACGGTTTGTAACTGCACATATGGACAAAGATCGTACTTTTTGGAGAAATGTCCTCTGGTCTGATGAAATAAAAATTGAACTGTTTGGCCATAATGACCATCGTTATGTTTGGAGGAAAAAGTGAGATGCTTGCAAGCCGAAGAACACCATCCCAACTGTGTTGCATGGGGGTGGCAGCATCATGTTGTGGGGGTGCTTTGCTGCTGGAGGGACAGGTGCACTTCACAAAATAGATGGTATCATGAGGAAAAAAAATTATGTGGATATATTTAAGCAACATTCAAGATATCAGTCAGGAAGTTAAAGCTTGGTCGCAAATGGTTTTCCAAATGGACAACGACCCCAAGCATACTTCCAAAGTTGTTTCAAAATTGCTTAAGGACAATAAAGTCAAGTTATTGAGTGGCCATCACAAAACCCTGACCTCAATCCTAAAGAAAAATTGTGGGCAGAACTGAAAAAGCATGTGCGAGCAAGGAGGCTACAAACCTGACTCAGTTACATCAGCTCGTTCAGGAGGAATTGGCCAAAATTCACCCAACTTATTGTGGGAAGCTTGTGGAAGGCTACCCGAAATGTTTGACCCAGGTTAAAACAATTTAAAGCAATGCTACCAAGTACTAATTGAGTGTATGCAAAAATAGAGAGCTAGAATGATTTTGTGTAACTGAGCTTGCTTTACAAAAACGAAAAGTGGTAACATCCAAATAATGGCTGAGATGTTTTTCAACTTTCTTTTTAGTTAACAACATCTTTGTTGAAAATAAAAAAGTATGTATTTACCATTCTTATGTCTCCCAACCCCTCCTGTCTCAGCCTAGATATAGAGAGAGTGGAACAGAAAAGAGAGAGGAAGTGGGGAGAGAGAAAAGAGAGACGGGGGTGGGAGAGAGAGAGAGAGGGGGGGGTGTGGGGGAGAGAGAGAGAGGGGGAGAGTGAGGAGAGAGGGGGTGTGGGGAGAGAGAGAGAGGGGGAGGGAGAGTGAGAGAGAGAGAAAGTGAAAGAGAGGGGGGTGGGTGGGTGGAGAGAGAGAGGAGGGGTGGAGAGAGAGGGGGGGGGGAGGGAGGGAGAAGGGTTGGGGGAGAGCCAGAGAGAGAGAAGTAAAGAGAGGGGGGTGGGTGGAGAGAGAGAGGTGGGGGGGAGAAAGAGGGGGTGAGAGAGAGAGGGGGGGGTGAGGGAGGGAGAGAGGGGTTGGGGGGGAGAGAGAGTGGGGGGTGGGATGAGGGAGAGAGGGGTTGGGGAGAGGGGGGTGGGGGAGAGAGAGAGAGAGAGAGGGGGGAGAGAAGAGAGACGGGGGGGTGGAGAGAGAGAAGGGGAGGAAGAGAGGAGAAGAGAGGGGGAGGAAGAGAGAGGGGGTGGGGGAGAGAGAGAGAAGAAGGGGGTGGAGAGGGAGGGAGAGAGAGAGGGGGGTTGGGAGGGAGAGAGAGAGAGAGGGGGGTGAGGGAGAGAGAGGGGGGGTGGAGAGATGAGGGGGTGGGGAGAGAGAACGGGGGGTAGCCAGAGAGGTGAGAGACAGCGAGAAGAGAGAGAGAGGGAACAGAAAGAGAGAGAGGGGGAGAAAAAGGGGAGTGGGAGAGAGAGAGATTTCATTTACATCAACAAGAAGAATGATACTTAATTCAAATTTTTTCAAACCTGAAAACTGAAAAATCCCTTCTAGTCCTTGTCTACATAACCCAGAAACCTGCTTTTATGCTCAAAATGTCACATTGAATTTCATTTTGTATAAAAATTATCCACACATCAAACAAGATGTCCGCTTGATCCTATAGAATAAGCAGTCTTTAAACACTTGTTCACAACTTGGCAGCTAACATATAAACAAGGACTACATACAGCATGTCATCTGGAAAAAATTATCTATATAATCCAATCAATTATTATTATTATTATTAAATAAAATATGATTAAACCTATTCAATGAAAATAATGATTTAATAAATAATGAATAAATATGTTATCGTACCCAAGTGGAGGCGAGGACAGCCACGGCAAGCAGAGATAAGTAGCTTCATCTCTCTCCTCTCTGTGTGGTGGTCCGTCTAGAATACTGTTCCCCCGGGCCTCAGGGACCGCTATATATGACAATACCTGATGACAAACCCTTGGTTAGGTCCAAATGGCACCCTATTCCCTATATGGTGCACTACTTATACCTGGGGCCCATAGGGAGACCCATAGGACTCTGGTCTAAAGTAGTGCACTATATAAGGAATAGGGTGTCATTTGGGATACACATACGTTTTCACTGTTTGTCTAGTGAGCGGTCAATCCGAGAAACCTCCTGGGGTTTCGTAACAGATTGATTGACTCACAGGTTGGGTGCTTCTCATCCAGATAGGCTGCGTCCCCTGTGCCCTTGACAGATCTGGGGCTGGCCGGTCATATCAAACATCTCAGAAAGTGTGCTAAGCTAGGATCAGTCCCCTCCAAAATCAGTACTACTGAACGCTTGGAAAACCACACCCCTGATCAGACTGCTCGGTAGCTGTGAGGGGTAGAGGCATGATACATACGACCCCTGATCAGACTGGGTAGCTGTGAGGAGTAGAGGCTTGATATATACGACCCCTGATCAGACTGCGGTAGCTGTGAGGAGTAGAGCATGATACATACGACCCCTGATCAGCACTGGGTAGCTGTGCAGGAGTAGAGGCCATGATACATACGCCCCTGATGCGCAGATGACAGATCGTGAGGCAGCCGAGGGGAGAGAACGAGAGAAGAACATAGGAGGCATGTTTCTGGAATGAAACCACAGTCTTGAAGTAACAGTCTTGTTGATTTTAGTGTCTGTGTGGTTGTTTTTCACTATCTCTTCTCTGACCTGGAGGTGAGCTGACTCAACAGTTGATGTCTGTATTGATTTCTCAAACAGGTTGTCCCTTTGCAGCCTTTGTATTCTGGATAGGTTTGTACTCATGCCAACTCCACTGCTCATTGTCAAGCCAAACATGACTTTGAGTGACAAGGAGTTGGCATGACAACACAAACAGCCTGACACTCAGGCTAGTCTTACTGAGAGGAGATTATGTTTTAGCACGGTGTGTTGTTTCAGTCATCGTAACACCCCACACAGTACCTGTAAACCCACACAGGACAGRAAATAGGGACAAATTKCGATATGTGTTTTCGCAKCCCCAACCCCAGTTCCCGAAYGTTCTGTGTGCCTCCCCTTTCCTAAACAACCGCTGAATTGCAGGGRGCCAAATTCAAAAGCGAAAGTGAACCCYTATAGGGTATGGGTAGATCAGAAAGGTTAACAGAGTATATTTTGGGTTCTSATGGGGTACAACAGTTGAACTAACCTCATGAGGCATTTATAAACTATATTCTTCAGGAATCAATGMGTACATGTCATTCATATATAAAACKAAAAARAGATGTAACAACTGCAGATTMCCCCTTTAGCCGTMAGCCCAATAGGTAGSCTAATTCCCTCTTGGGCTAAGGGTGACACTGATTTAGTCTCAGGGCAACCTATCACGAGACCATGAGCCTTACTAAGCAGAAACCTGCCCACATCCTGGTTCACTCTTTCCATCTGCCCACCTGCCCATTACTCTCGGGGTGGAAACCTGAGGTGAGGCTGATCGAGACCCCAGACGTTACATGAACGCCCTCCGGACTCTCGAAGGGAACTGGGGACCTCGATCAGACACTATATCCTCAGGCACGTGTGTTGAACATGTGTTGTCTSTAATTGTAGATGTGGATGTAGATGACAGGCGTTGGAACGAAGACTCTGAAAAGACTTTGACAGTTTTCTTTACTGTACTACAGGACCTGATTCACATCCCATATGAATAAATACATGAAATCTAGAGATTAAACKGTTTTTTTCCTTTATTGTTGGTTTTATATGCTGAACAATGTATCTGAAACAGTCCATTTCTGGGAAATGGAGGAAGGAGTAGGACTTGATGGACGGATTACCACCACACCGGCAGTTACAGGACATGAAGGCAGTCAAATTCCACGTGACCATGTAGTAGTTAGGCTTCTCCAAGCTCTGATGCTGGTGATGGTCATTAGTAGTCTACCACACTTGTTAACTGCCTGCTACTCAGCACTCTATTGTCCCTCTAATCACTCTGACATCAATGCAAAATCTAAATCACTTTGATCTCATGTTGCGCAACATTTCTATAAACCTATGCAATTGTGTGAGAACAGCCTGATGGCTTCTATTAAAAAGAGGAGGAACCCATCGGCTTTCGAATACTTATGTAAAAAGCTATTTCTGTTTTTATTTTCAATAAATTTGCAAACATTTCTAAAAACCTGTTTTTCCCTTTGTCTATAAGGGGTATTGTGTGTAGATTGATAAGTAAATAATGATGACGAGACAAGTCCAGGGTTGATGAGTGAAGGGCGTTTGCCAGCAGCAGTTTCGGCAGCAGCTAGAAGGTCGGGGATTCCCAACGCCTGAGCTGAACAAGGCAGTTAACCCACTGTTCCTAAGCCATCATTGAAAATAAGAATTTGTTCTTAACTGACTTGCCTAGTTAAATAAAGGTAAATATAAAATTCATTGGATTAGTCAGGGTGTATTGTGGGTAGTGTAGTCCATGCTGTGTTACATTGTAGTCATTGGATTAGTTGGGGTGTGTTGAGTAGTGTAGTCCATGCTGTGTTTCATTGGATTCGCAGGGTGTATTGTGGGTAGTGTAGTCATGCTGTGTTACATTGTAGTCATTGGATTAGTCAGGGTGTATTGTGGGTAGTGTAGTCCATGCTGTGTTTCATTGGATTAGTCAGGGTGTATGTGGTAGTGTAGTCCGTGCTGTGTTACATTGTATCATTGATTAGTCAGGTGTGTTGTGGGTAGTGTAGTCCATGCTGTGTTACATTGTAGTCATTGGATAGTCAGGGTGTGTTGTGGGTAGTGTAGTCCATGCTGTGTTACATTGTAGTCATTGGATTAGTCAGGGTGTGTTGTGGGTAGTGTAGTCCATGCTGTGTTACATTGTAGTCATTGGATTAGTCAGGGTGTGTTGTGGGTAGTGTAGTCCATGCTGTGTTACATTGTAGTCATTGGATTAGTCAGGGTGTGTTTGGGTAGTGTAGTCCACTGCTGTGTACATTGTAGTCATTGGAATAGTCAGGGTGTGTTGTGGGTAGTGTAGTCCATGGTGTACATTGTAGTCATTGGATTAGTCAGGTGTGTACACAACAAGACACATTTTCAGGCCTGGGCAACACCAGTCCTCAGGGGGGCCTGATTGGTGTCACACTTTTCCCAGCTAACACGCCTGACTCCAATAATCAACTAATCATGATCTTCAGTTAAAAATGCATTTAGTTTAATCAGTTGTGTTTGCTAGATGGGGTGGGATGGGGGAAAAGTGTGACACCAATCAGACCCATGAGGACTGGAATTGCCCAGGACTGCGAGATCTCTCTCATCTCTCTCATTCTGGGAATATATCAACAATGGACTAATGAAACAAATATCAAAAGAGAGTTTTGGGTGGAATTTCCTTTCGGCAACAGTTTTACCGACCAAACTATTAGTAGAGTTGAAAAGCCATGGAAACACATTGAACTTAGATTTTGAATATGGTACATGAAAACTTAAGTGAAAAAAAAACATTTTGTGTGCACTCCATCATCACTGATTTTATCCACAACAAGTCAGTTTGGTAGAAACCCACTGGAGGGATATTGTGCATATTTTCTTTATGCAGATGTTAGAATTTTGGCCTAAAATCTGTTGAGTCACTTTCACATTGAGTCAGTCTCCTATTGTAATGTAAACTGTTGAATCTGCAGGATTACTGACTATCTTACGTACACAGTATTTACTGGAGTTGACTGTCCCTGTCTTTCTCCAAGAGGTCTATGGGAGTTCTACTGTCCTCATAACCCTGTCTTTCTCCTAAGAGGTCTATGGGAGTTCTACTGTCCTCATTATAACCCGGTCTTTCTCCTATGGGAGTTCTACTGTCCTCATTATAACCCTGTCTTTCTCCTAAGAGGCTATGGAGTTCTACTGTCCTCATTATAACCCTGTTCTTTCTCCTAAGAGGTCTATGGAGTTCTTCTGTCCTCATTCTAACCCTGATTTCTCCTAAGAGGGCTATGGGAATTATACTGTCCTCATTCCCTCACCATCTTAAATAAGCATGCCCCTTTCAAAAAATGTAGAACTAAGAACAGATATAGCCCTTAGTTCACTCCAGACCTGACCGCCCTCGACCAGCACAAAAACATCCTGTGGCGGACTGCACTAGCATCGAATCGTCCCCGCGATATGCAACTTTTCAGTGAAGTCAGGAACCAATATACGCAGTCAGTCAGGAAAGCAAAGACTAGCTTTTTCAAACAGAAATTTGCATCCTGTAGCTCTAACTCCAAAAAGTTTTGGGGTCATGGAGAATAAGAGCACCTCCTTCCAGCTGCCCACTGCTCTGAGGCTAGGTAACACCGATAAATCCACGATAATCGAGAATTTCAATAAGCATTTCTCTATGGCTGGCCATGCTTTCCTCCTGGCTACCCCAACCCCGGCTAACAGCTCCGCACCCCCCACAGCTACTTGCCCGAGCCTCCCCAGCTTCTCCTTCACCCAAATACAGATAGCTGATGTTCTGAAAGAACTGCAAAATCTGGACCCAGCAATCTGGACCCTCTCTTTCTGTAGCAACCCCTATTACCACTCTGTRCAACCTCTCTTTCGTATCGTCCGAGATCCCTAAAGATTGGAAAGCTGCCGCGGTCATCCCCCTCTTCAAAGGGGGTGACACTCRAGACCCAAACTGTTATAGACCGATATCCATCCTGCCCTGCCTTTCTAAAGTCTTTCGAAAGCCAAGTCAATAAACAAATCACTGACAATTTCGAATCCCACCGTACCTTCTCCGCTGTGCAATCTGGTTCCCGAGCTGGTCACGGGTGCACCTCGGCCACGCTCAAGGTCCTAAACGATATCATAACCGCCATCGATAAAAGACAGTACTGTGCAGCAGTCTTCATTGACCTGGCCAAGGC
>NW_019957534.1:1292893-1294566 GCF_002910315.2 Salvelinus sp. IW2-2015 | reverse complement strand
GCCTGTTTTTTTGCCTTACTTCCTCAATCCAATTGCACACACTGTATATAGACTTTTCATTTTTTCTATTGTGTTATTGACTGTACGCTTGTTTATTCCATGTGTAACTCTGTGTTGTTGTTTGTGTCGCACTGCTTTGCTTTATCTTGGCCAGGTCACASTTGTAAATGAGAACTTGTTCTCAACTAGCCTACCTGGTTAAATAAAGGTGTCATTTTTTTTACTTCCATGCTTCACCGCAGTGATGGTGCCAGGTTTCCTCCAGATGTGACTCTTGGCATTCAATCTTTGTGTCATCAGACCAGAGAATCTTGTTTCTCATTTTCTGAGAGTCCTTTAGGTGCCTTTTGGCAAACTTTATGCGCGGTGTCAAGTGCCTTTTACAGAGGAGTGGTTTCGGTCTGGTCATCTACCATAAAGGCCTGATTGGTGAATTGCTGCAGAGATGGTTCCCTTCCTTATGATAACCTGAGAGCGTGACTTGATTTTAAGCTTTACTTGAACAATGCTGATTATAAAGAGGCAACTATTTATGTATTGCTCAGTTGACTAGAGGTAAACTATAGCCTCCTTATAACACAATTTTCTAATATATTTACACTGRAAGATTATAATGAGAACTACAGTACTTCTTTGCACTTAAATGCTTCAGCGTTATGAAAATGTTGTCCTTATTATGTAAACAGCTGCCCGACCTATAGCCAACATCAGCCACCGCTACAGTAGCTATAAATGCCAAAGGCCAAATCACCTTTAACTTCTCTTGGGTAGGGYGCAGCATTCGGAATTTTGGATGAAAAMCATGCCCAAATTAAACTGCCAGCTACTCATCCCCAGAAGATAAGATARGCATATCATTAGTAGATTTGTATAGAAAACACTCTGAAGTTTCTAAAACTGTTTGAATCATGTCTGTGAGTATAACATAACTTATTTAACAGGCGAAACCCAGAGGACAAACCATTCAGAACTTTTTTMGAGGTCACTCTCTTTTCAATGAGTGTTCATTGGGAAACCAGATTTCTAAGGGACCTTCTTGCAGTTCCTACCGCTTCCACTGGATGTCAACAGTCTTTAGYAATTGGTTGAGGTTATTCCTTTGTGTAATGAAGAAGTATGGCAATCTTGAAGGAGGGTCACTCGAAGTGTCCTGTTTGTTAGAAGCGCGTGACCAGAAAGCTAGCTACAGTTGCGTTTTAATCCTGTATTGAACACAGATCATCCGCCTTCAATTTTATCGATTATTTACGTAAAAAAATACCTAAAGTTGTATTACAAAAGTAGTTAGACATTTTTTGGCAAAGTTTACAGGTAACCTTTGAGATATTTTGTAGTCACGTTGAGCAAGTTGGAACGGTGTTTTTCTGGATCAAACGCCAAATAAATGGACATTTGGAATATATCGACGGAATTAATCGAACAAAAGTACATTTGTGATGTTTGGACATATTGGAATGCCAACAACAGAAGCTCGTTAAAGGTAAGGCATGAATATATATTTATTTCTGTGTTTTGTGGTCGCGCTGCAGGGTTGAAATATGCTTCTCTCTCTTTGTTTACAATGGTGCTATCCTCAGATAATACATTTTGCTTTCGCCGAAAAGCCTATTTGAATTCTGACATGTTGGCTGGATTTTACAACCAGTGTTGCTTTCATTTGGTATCTTTCACTG
>NW_019957534.1:1284073-1290771 GCF_002910315.2 Salvelinus sp. IW2-2015 | reverse complement strand
CCGTAGGGTGTAGCTTAGGTCCAACGTGAGCTAGTAGCGGCAGGCGTGTTAGGTCCAGGTAGGGTGACTGTAGGTCAGTCAGGTGTAGCTTTAGGTTCCAGCTAGGCGGTAGCTTTAGGTCCAGCAGGGGTTGTAGCTTTTAGTCACGCAGCGTTGTAGCTTTTAGGTCCGAGGCTTTCGCTTTAGTCCAGGTGCTGTACTTTAGTCCACATGTAGCTTGTCCGGAGGTGCTAGCTGTCAGGTCTCCGAGGAGCTGCAGAGATGTACTTTTAGGTCCGCAGGAATGAAGTCTGGTTAAGTTTAGTGTTGTATTTAAAAAGGAATTAGGAATGCCATTATTCACAGAATGATCATGTTTTTAGTTAAAGGTATCACATGAGAAGAAAGAGATATTTAGAAAACTTGACGTTACTATCACCATTTACAACATGACATATACTACTTTACATCTACATAACCATGACATTACAACTACATTAATACTTACTAACATTACAACATAACATTACTACCACATTACAACATGATCTAGTGAGATTTATATCTGAAATACACAACAGACCACTGGACATTATTCTGTTGTCTACCACCCATCTGCAATCCATGTAATATCACCATCACTGGCCCTTTCCAAATTAGAAATTCGTAAAGCTGGTTAAAAATATCTGTGACTGAGATCTCACTTCACCTTAAACATCAGTAAATTTATTTTATTTGGCTTTTTGCAAATGCAACCACCACCACCACCCATCGTAGCCCACACAGACACCACCACCATCGGAAGCCAACAAAACACACCACCATGTAGCCCCACAATAACACCACCATGGTAGCCCACATATCCACCACCACCACCACCACCAATGAAGCCCAACTCCACCACCAACACCAGGAGCCCACCAACTCCACCCCCAACACCATGGTAGCCCACACACACCACAGTACTCTCACAGCGATCACCACAATGGTAGCCCAGCAAACTACACCACCATGGTAGCCCAAAAACTCCCCACCATTAGTAAGCCCACCAACACCCACCATGGTAGTCCACACCACCACATACTCCACACCCACCACCACCATGGTAGCCCCATACTGACACACCATGGTAGCTCACAACTACACCACCAGAAGTAGCCCCACAACTCCACCACCATGGTAGCTCAACAAACACCAACCATGTAGCTCCAACAACAACACCACCATGTAAACCCATACTCACCACCATGTAGCCCATTACTCCACCACCACAGTAGCCCCAACAACACCTCATGCCCCCACCCACCGCAGTAGCCCACACCAACCAGTAGCCCACAACCACCACCTAAGCCACAACGTAGCACCACAGTAGCCACAGCAGCCACAAACATAGTAGCTCACAGCACCACCAGTACAGTGCCCACACCACCACCATGGTACGCCACACACTCCACCACCACCATGGTAGCCCACATGAACCACCCACCACCATGCAGCCCACACAACCACCACCACCATCGTAGCCCACACAACCACCCACCACCATCAGCCCACACAACCAATCCACCACCATGGTAGCCCACGACACCAACCACCTATGGTCAGCCCACTACTCCACCACCATAGTTAGCCCACGACACCACCACCATGGGTAGCTCACAACAATCCACCATGGGTTGCCACTCCAACACCCCCAACAACCACCATTAGTAGCCCACACCAACACAAACAACCACGTGACGCCCACAACTCCACCACCATATAAGAGCCCACCCACCAGCCACCCATGGTAGCCACAACTTTCCACACCACGGTTAGCAAAACAGCACCACACATCAAGGTAGGCCCCACCTCCCACCAACATGGTAGCTCACAACAAAAACCACCATGGTTGCCCACAACACCATCACCCAGCTAGCCCACAAACACCAGCCACCATCCTAGTTAGCCCACAACACCACCAACCCACAGGTAGCCCACAACACACCACCACATAAGCCCACACCACCATCCCAGTAGCCCACCAACACCACATCCAGTAGCCCATCCAGCACCACACAAACATAGTAGCACCACATCACCACCCACCAGTAGGACCACAACTCCACCACCCAGTGGTAGACCCACCTCCACACACCTTCATGGTACCCACAACTCCCACCACCATGGTAGCTCACACAACACCAACCATGGTTGCCCACACCTCCACCAACCATGGTAGGCCCATTACTCCACCACCATAGTAGCCCACACCAACAACTACCACCCAGTAGCCCAATCCAACTCCAACACCATGGTAGCGCCAGCTACTCCTCACCAATGTGTAGCCCCGACACTTCTCCACCACCATGGTACCCACAGCAACCACCATTCAGGAGCCCACCACCCTCCACCACCATGGTAGCTCACCAACAACACCAGCCATGGTTGCCCACACCACCAACACCACCTGCAACGGCACTGTAGCCCACGACACCACCACCTTATCCACGACTCCACCACCGACCAATAGCCCACCGATCAACAACACCACGCACGGGTTACCCCACAAACCCAGTCCCACCATGTTACAGCCCACACCAATCACCAACCTCATGGTTAGCCCACACCTCCACCACCATGGTAAGCTCACAGAACAACACCACCATGGTTGCCACACCACCCAACACCACTCCACCAACAGTACCCCACGACACCAACACCACTGGTCAGCCCACTTTCCTCCACACCATAGTAGCCCAGACCAACAACCACCACCCATGGTAGCCCAACACCAACCCCACCAGCACCAGGTAGCCCTCACAATCCACCATCGTGATAGCCCAAACGTCCACCACCACGGTAGCCCACAACTCACCACCAACTGACACCATGGTAGGGCCCACACCATCATCACAGTACTCCACAGCACGCACCACCATGGTAGCCACACACGTACACCACCATGGGTAGCCGCACAACTCTCACCACCAGAGTAGCCCACACCTCCACCACCCATGGTAGGCTACAACAAACAACACCACAGCAAGTAGCCACACAACCCCACCGCCACTGGTAGCCCACACAATACCACCACCCACCAGTAGCCCACACCCACCACACCCACAGTAGTCCAAACACCACACCACCACGCGTAGCCTACACCACCATCACAGTAGCAACCACATCACCACCAACACAGTTATCCCCACACCACCATCCACAGTAGCCCACAACAACACCACCAGTCACAGTAGCCTTACAAGCCCCATTCCACAGTTAGCCCACAAACCACCATCACAGTAGCCTCACACCACCATCCACAGACGTAGCACAACAACACCACCACACACAGTTAGCACACGACCACCATCCACAGATAAGCACCACAAACACCACCACCGACAGGTAGCCCACAACACCATTCAGTACAGTCATAGCCCACAGCAACCACAGAACATATAGCCTACAGCACCACCAACACCACCGCCAGTATTTAATAGAACTCCACCACCATGTAGCCCCACAGCAACCACAAACAAGTAGTAGCCTCACACTCCCCACCCATGGTAGCCCACCACCACCACCCACCATGGTAGCCCACAACTCCACCACCATGGTACCCACAGCACCAACTCCATGCGTTAGCCCAACACCTCCAAACACCATGGTAGCACGACCAACACCACCATGGTAGCCTCACACCACACCACCCATGGTTAGCCCACACCAAACACCATGGTAGCCCAACACCAACACCACAGGTAAGCCCACTACTCCACCACCAATAATACCCAACCAACAACACCAGCCACTCGGTGCCCACACCAACACCACCAGTGGTAGCCCACACCAACACCACCGTAGCCCCACTGTACTCTACACAATGGTAGCCCACTACTCCACCAGCATGGTAGCCCTCAACCACTCCACCACCACGTAGCCCACAAACTCCACACCAGCAGGTAAAGCCGGACATACTCCACCACCAACACCACCATTGGTACCCCACACCACCCACAGTTACTCCACAGCACACCACCAAGTGGTAGCCCACAGAACTACACCACCCTGGTAGCCCACAATTTCCAACCACAACCAGTAGCCCACAACCTTCCCACCACCATAGTACCCACACCACCAACACACCCAGTAGCCCACAATACCACCACCACAGTAGCCCACAACACCACCACCATGGTAACCCACAAACACTATCAGCAAGCTAAACTAATACAGGCCTTTGCCAACCAACCCAACCAGTTTATAGAAATAGTGTGCAGCAGTTTATCAGTTATGGAGGTTTCATTTCCAAATACAATGGAACAGAAAACTAGACAAGGTAAGTCAGTTACCTGTCAGTGTTTAAGTGATCATGTGTGATGAGCATTGTTTGCATCATACATTCCTCCTCCAGGGCGTTAGCCTGTTAGGTTTTCGGAAAGGGAAACTTAACAAAAGAGAAACCCATCCATTGTAATGACGCTGTAAATAGTCATGTGACTGAAACTCATCACTCCATGTCCTCCTGCATTTTAAGTTAATTAACCTTTAACCCTTTGACCTGTTACTCCATCTCCTCCTGTGATTTAACTGTCACACCACCATGGTAGCCCACATCACCAGCACCACCATAGTAGCCTACATCACCCTCACGCTAGACCACACCACCACCACCACCACCACCACCACCACCACCATGGCAGCCCTTACCACCACCACCACCATGATAGCCCTTTTAACCACAGTAGCGGTAGCCCACACCACCACCACCAACATGGTATCCTACACCACCACCACCACGGTAGCCCACACCAACACCACGGTAGTCCATGTAACAGTATAGCTTCCGTCCCTCTCCTCGCCCCTACCTGGGCTCGAACCAGGGACCCCCTGCACACATCGACAACTGACACCCACGAAGCATCATTACCCTACCTGGGTTCGAAAACAGTGAAGAGGCTACTCCGGGATGTTAGGCTTCTTGGCAGAGTTGCAAAGAAAAAGACATACTGGCCAATAAAAAGAAAAGATTAAGATGAGCAAAAGAACACAGACACTGGACAGAGATATGGCTTTTATTTTTATTTTTTTCTAAGTGACCCCAAACTTTTAAACGGTAGACAAAAAAAACACTAGCATAAAACAATGGACAATTCTCAAAGTATATATAGTATGTCTAAATGAATTTTTTTCACAACATTTCATCCCTTTTGAGACTCGACCTAGTCTCAACCTAATAAGAAATTACTTCCAAGCATTTTCATCAAACAAGCATTAAGATGAGGGGAAAGAGGTAAGACTTTCTTGCACTTAGTACATTACAATTGTAAATGACCTCTGTTGTCATTGAGTTTCAACTCTTCACATAGAGCAATTCATTCTCAGAAGGGGAAAAAGAAAGATGTGATTTAAACATTGGTAAATGCTTCATCACCACACACAAGGCAATCGCTTCGTTTGGTGTATGTTTGCCATATCACTGTTGATAAACCACCACCACCACGGTAGCCCACACCACCACCACCACCACGGTAGCCCACACCACCACCATGGTACCCCACACCACCAGCATGGTAGCCCACCACCACCACTGCCACCATGGCACCCCACACCATCACCAGCATATGGAAGTTCTATTTCCAAATTCAATGGAACAGAAAACTAGACAAGGTAAGTCAGGTACCTGACAGTGTCTAAGTGATCATGTTTTGCATAATACATTCCTCCTTTAGGGCATTAGCCTGTTAGGTTGTTGTTTTCATACATGGCATTGGTAGGTTTAATTTTTGGTCATGGCTTAGTCACTAGACAGCTGGAGAGGCAAGCGTTTTTATTTCTGATTGTATTATTTTCATAGAGGATGTCAATAAGACTGATCCCATGAACTAGTCTAGACCTGCTCAGCATCAGGTGAAGTGACCATTAAGAGATCGTGAGGGAGATATGACGTACGGAAAGGGAAACTTAAGGAAATGGAAACTAGTCCATTGTAACGATGCTATAAATAGTCCTGTGACTGAAACTCTTCACTTAGAAAGACATCATATCCTAGAAGGAGCTCATCATGGGTGTCAAGGGTTTAACCAGATTTATAAAGGATCATGGAAACATTTTAACAGATTATCAGTTCAGAAACAGCAAGGTGGTCATAGATGGTACTAATCTGTACCACTCTCTTTATTTTACCTCAGGTGTGGATCAGCAGCATGGAGGGGATTATGATCATTTTCAGGACCAGGTCTGTAAGTTCTTTAAGGCTCTGAGAGATTGTGGCATTGAACCTTATGTGGTTATAAAGGGAGGCTCCAACTACACCGACGAAAAGTTTTTTACTCTCAAACATCAAGTTGAACCAAAGATCAAGAATGCCAAAGCCTTGGCTGAGTCAAAGATCAAGAATGCCAAAGCCTTGGCTAAGAAAAGCGGTATGCTGGCAACCTTTGTCAAAAATGTCTTCATACAGGTCCTCTCCAGCCTAAATGTGCCATTCACACAGTGCATCTGTGAGGCAAAACAAGGAATAGCCTTCCTGGCTCAAAAGTGGGACTGTCCAGTGCTGTCCGATGACAGCGACTTTTATATCTTTGACCTCAAGGCAGGATGTCTGCCCATCTCTCATTTTCTGTGGAAGGAGACGTCTGTGAGTCATCAATATACCCAGTGCATGCGCTACACCACAACAAGATTCTCCAAAACCTTTAACATCAACAAACAGCTCCTCCCAGTCTTCGCTGTTA
>NW_019957534.1:1274073-1279073 GCF_002910315.2 Salvelinus sp. IW2-2015 | reverse complement strand
CAGCAAATGAAAGATAAACATCTTGTGAATCCAGCCAACATGTCCGATTTTTTAAATGTTTTACAGCGAAAACACCACGTATATTTATGTTAGCTCACCACCAAATACAAAAAAGGACAGACATTTTCACAGCACAGGTAGCATGCACAAAACCAACCTAACTAACCAAGAACCAACCAAACTAACCAAGAAACAACTTCATCAGATGACAGTCTTATAACATGTTATACAATAAATCTATGTTTTGTTCGAAAAATGTGCATATTTGAGGTATAAATCAGTTTTACATTGCAGCTACCATCACAGCTACCGTCACAAATAGCACCGAAGCAGCCAGAGTAATTACAGACACCAACGTCAAATACCTAAATACTCATCATAAAACATTTCTGAAAAATACATGGTGTACAGCAAATGAAAGACAAGCATCTTGTGAATCCAGCCAATATTTCCGATTTCTTAAGTGTTTTACAGCGAAAACACAATATAGCATTATATTAGCTTACCACAATAGCCAGAAACACAAGCCATTTACCAGCAGCAAAAGTTAGCGATCGTAACAAACCAGCAAAAGATATATAATTTTTGACTAACCTTGATAAGCTTCATCAGATGACAGTCCTATAACATCAGGTTATACAGACACTTATGTTTTGTTCGAAAATGTGCATATTTAGAGCTGAAATAAGTGGTTATACATTGTGCTAACGTAGCATCTTTTTCCCAGAAAGTCCGGATATTTTTATGACACTCACCTATTCTGACCAAATAACTATTCATAAACGTTACTAAAAAATACATGTTGTATAGGAAATGATGGATACACTAGTTCTTAATGCAATCGCCGTGTTAAGAATTCTAAAAATAACTTCATTACGACATCCAGATTACGTTATGGCGAGAGAGTGCCCAAAATCTGGGCGCAAACTAATAGTACACATGTACGACAGATATATGAAATAACATCATAAAATGGGTCCTACTTTTGATGATCTTCCATCAGAATGTTGTACAAGGGGTCCTTTGTCGGGAACAATCGTTGTTTGGTTTTAGAATGGCATTTTTCCCTCTTGAATTAGCATGCACACTAGCGAAGTGGCGCGAAGCTAATTTCAATAATCTAATAAAACTATATTGAAAAAACATACTTTACGATGATATTGTCACATTTATCAAATAAAATCAAAGCCGGAGATATTAGTCGTCTATAACYACAGCTTTTCAGAAGGCAATKCCAGGTCCCTTCWCGCGCKTTCCAGAAAACAGGAAATTGGTGTCACGTCATGCCAAGAGCTTTTATTCGACCTCAGATCAAGTTATACACTCCATTTCTTCTCTCACTCCCTATTGACATCTAGTGGAAGGCGTATGAAGTGCATGTATACTAATACATATCAAGCACATTTATAGGCAGGCCCTAGAACAGAGCATCAATTTCAGATTTTCCACTTCCTGTCAGGAAGTTTGCTGCAAAATGAGTTCTGTTTTACTCACAGATATAATTCAAACGTTTTTAGAAACTAGAGAGTGTTTTCTATCCAATAGTAATAATAATATGCATATTGTACGAGCAAGAATTGAGTACGAGGCCGTTTGAAATGGGCACCTTTTATCCAGGCTACTCAATACTGCCCCTGCAGCCCAAAGAAGTTAAACTCTTTAACAATATCCTTAGCTCTGGCATCTTCCAATATTTGAAACCAAGGACTTATCATCCCAATCCACAAAAGCGGAGACAAATTTGACCCCAATAACTACCGTGGGATATGCGTCAACAGCAACTTTGGGAAAATCCACTGCATTATCATTAACAGCAGACTTGTACATTTCCTCAGCGAAAACAATGTACTGAGCAAATGTCAAATTGGATTTTTACAAAAACACACAATTCTTTCCACAGGGCCGTGGGGTGAGACAGGGATGCAGCTTAAGCCCCACCCTTTTCAACATATATATCAACGAATTGGCGAGGGCACTTGAACAGTCTGCAACACCCGGCCTCACCCTGCTAGAATCTGAAGACAAATGTCTACTGTTTGTTTCTCACGAGTCACAAACCCGGACCCGGGATCCCCCCCATCAAAAAAGCTGACTAGCATAGCCTAGCCTAACGCCACAGGGATATCATATAACATAATTTTCATGAGATCACAAGTCCAATACAGCAAATGAAAGATAAACATCTTGTGAATCCAGCCATCATTTCCGATTTTTAAAATGTTTTACAGCGAAAACACAATATGTATTTCTATTAGCTAACCACAATAGCAAAAGACTCAACCGCATATTTTCACCATTTTTCTACCGTATAGGTAGCTATCACAAAACCGACCAAATAGAGATATAATTAGTCACTAACCAAGAAACAACTTCATCAGATGACAGTCTTATAACATGTTATACAATAAATCTATGTTTTGTTCGAAAAATGTGCATATTTGAGGTATAAATCATAGTTTTACATTGCAGCTACAATCACAAATAGCACCGAAGTAGCAAGAATAATTACAGAGAGCAACGTGAAATACCTAAATACTCATCATAAAACATTTATGAAAAATACATGGTGTTCAAATGAAAGAAACATCTTGTGAATCCAGCCAATATTTCAGATTTTTAAAGTGTTTACAGCGAAAACACAATATAGCATTTTATTAGCTTACCACAATAGTGTCACGAACCGGCTCAAAGCCCGTAACAAAAGGGAGACAACGTGGAGATAAGGAATAACAAACATATATTTATTAAATAAAGTAACTAAGTACAATATACAATGGTGTGTGTAATCAGTAATCAGTAGTGTAAGTGAGTGTTTAGCATGCATGAATGTGATAATGCAGGGTGTTGAAAGGTGCCAAAGCAAACAACCAAAAAGCAGCACGAAACACAACAAAAATCTATCAAGGTGTCTGCATGGAGAGTCTCCTCCATGAATGGGGAAGTGGTGTATTTATCCTGGGACACACTGGGCCCAGGTGTTTCCCATGTAGCTGACGACCCTCTCAACTCCGCCCACCGGCATCCTAATAAGGAAACAAGAACAAAGAGAGAATACGGCAGACAGAGTGGGAGGGTCGTCACATCAGGTCCAGGGTCCAGACGTATCATGCCTTCCCCAAAGCGGTCAATCAGTTCATCCACCCGGGGCATGGGGTAGGCATCAAATGTAATGACCTCGTTCAGGCCCCGGAAGAAATTTCAGAAGCAGACGGTTACGTCCGGTTTCGGTACAAGCACTATAGGGCTAGACCACTCACTGTGGGACTCCTGCAGTACCTCCATCTCTAGCATTGTCGTCACTTCCTGCTGGACCGCCGCCCTCCGGGCTTCTGGTCTCTGGTACAGCTGTTTACCTACTTTTTCTCCAGGACGTGTGTGGATATTGTGCCTGGGCCATGTGTTCCCTCACCACTGGCGAAGTCGCCGTAATTCTCACCCTCATTTCCTCCCAGACATCCATGGCTATGTCCACGGGAGCTCAAAGGGGGAGAATCCAGTGGACGATTGGGTTACCTTGCTCACCGAGAACATCAGTTGGAGTAGCAGCTGGTCCCAGTTCCTCCCGTCTCGAATATGACCTTTGCTCAGCATCTGCTTTAGGGTCTTATTGAAGCGTTCGACTAGTCCGTCCATTTGTGGATGGTACACACGGGTCCTCACCTGTTTGAATCGTAATAGATTGCAGACATCTTTCATCACACAAGACATGAGTGCGGTGCCTTAGTCCATCAGGATTTCCTGCGGKATACCCACCCAGCTGAATAAATGGAAGAGCTCCTGTGCGATACCTTTCGCTGCCGCCGTGCGCAAGGGGATCTCCTCAGGAAACCGGGTGGCATAATCCACGATTACCAGGATGTATTGGTGTCCCCTCGCGGTCTTCACCAATGGACTCACCAGATCCATTGCCACCCGCACAAACAGCACCCTTATAATGGGCAAGGGAACCAAAGGGTTTCTATAACGTGSCTTCGGCGCTGTGATCTGGCACTACAGGCATGTACGGCACTAGTCCTCCACGGCGCATTTGGTTCCGAGCCAGTGGAACTGATTCCCGATCCGCTCTCTTGTTTTCTCCATCCCCAGGTGTGCCCCAAAAAGGTGGGTGTGGGCAAGCTGCAAGACTGTCCTAACATACTGGGTGGTTTGAGTAACAAGTGTTTCGTCTCCACATTGTCCTTTACTAACTGATACAGTAAATGATGCTTGATGGCAAAGTGGGGGTAGCGCCACTCACTTACCCCATGCAACAGCATGCCATCCACCGCAATCACTTGGCCACTTGCGTTCTGGGAGGTTGGGGTCTTCTAACTGGGCCATCCCAACTGACCCGTGAGGACTCCTGTGTCGGGAGGTCCGTCTGGTGCCTTCACCTCCATAAAGGGGAGCTTGAGGTGCTCCTCGGATGATGGCTTGCTTCCCGGCGCGGGGTCGTCTCCCTCCTCTGGGTCTGACACGGGCCTAGTGGACACCTCTCACAGAAAGCCGTGGGTTGTGCAGGCAACCGTCCATTTCCCTRTCCTTCCWACCTCGCGTGCGTGCCTCTCCAGGTCCCTCCTCCACAGTGCCTGGAAGAGCGGTCAATCTCTACCGACGAGAATGAGCACAGGCAGGTTAGGAACAGCCCCCACGCACATCTGGCACTCCCCCCTTGGGGTGGTTATCCTTACAGGCACGGTTGGGTACCTCTTCGTTTCTCCGTGTACACAGGACACTGTCATCTCCTCGACCCCCGTTTCGTCTTGCACCTCTCGTGTGATCCACTGCGGGTGAGCCAGGGCCACCATGCTACCGGAGTCCAGCATTGGTGTCGACGCCAATCGATTCGTACATGAACCATTGGAGGGGCTGTCTCATGTGCGCCCAACAGGAGGTGACATAACTCGCCATCTGGGTTACCCCAGAGCTGGGGGATGTGGAGGGCATGGCATCCTCCTGGTCGGTTCAGGTCTACTCGAGGTGACCCGGCTCGCCGCACTCATAGCATCACCTCTGATCTA
>NW_019957534.1:1270467-1271751 GCF_002910315.2 Salvelinus sp. IW2-2015 | reverse complement strand
GTATGGAAGATCTTTGTGGGCTATACTCAGCCTTGTCTCAGGATGGTAAGTTGGTGGTTGAAGGTATCCCTCTAGTGGTGTGGGGGCTGTGCTTTGGCAAAGTGGGTGGGGTTATATCCTGCCTGTTTGGCCCTGTCCGGGGGCGTCGTCGGACGGGGCCATAGTGTCTCCCGACCCCTCCTGTTTCAGCCTCCAGTATTTATGCTGCAATAGTTTATGTGTCGGAGGGCTAGGGTCAGTCTGTTATACCTGGAGTATTTATCCTGTCTTATCCGGTGTCCTGCGTGAATTTAAGTATGATCTCTCTAATTCTCTCTCTCTCTTCTCTCTCTCACACCAACATGGTAGCCCACACCAACACCACAATCACCACGGTAGCCCACAACTCCACCACCATGGTAGCCCACAACTCCACCACCATAGTAGCCCACAACACCATCACCACGGTAGCCCACAACTCCACCACCATAGTAGCCCACAACACCACCATCACAGTAGCCCAAAACTCCACCACCACGGTAGCCCACCACCACCACCATCACCACCATGGTAGACCACAACTACACCATCATGGTAGCCCACAGCACCACCACCACAGTAGCCCACAGCACCACCATCACAGTAGCCCACAGCACCACCACCACAGTATCCCACAACACCATCAGCACAGTAGCCCACAACACCATCAGCAAGCTAAACTAAATACAGGCCTTTGCCAACCAACCCACCCAGTTTATAGAAATAGTGTGCAGCAGTTTATCAGTTATGGAGGTTTCATTTCCAAATACAATGGAACAGAAAACTAGACAAGGTAAGTCAGGTACCTGACAGTGTCTAAGTGATCATGTGTGATGAGCACTGTCTGCATCATACATTCCTCCTCCAGGGTGTTAGCCTGTTAGGTTTTCGGAAAGGGAAACTTAACAAAAGAGAAACACATCAATTGTAATGATGCTGTAAATAGTCATGTGACTGAAACTCTTCACTCCATGTTCTCTTGTATTTTAAGTTAATAAACCTTTAACCCTTTGACCTGTTACTCCATCTCCTCCTGTGATTTAACTGTCACACCACCATAGTGGCCCTCATCACCAGCACCACCACCACCATCACCACCACCATAGTAGCCCACATCACCACCAACATGGTAACCCACAACACCACCACCACCACCACCAACATGGTAGCCCACAACAACACAACACACATGGTAGCACTTACCACATCACGCTAGATAAGCTCCCCCATCCCACCCCACCAAAAACCACCACACCACAATGGTAT
>NW_019957534.1:1261260-1268836 GCF_002910315.2 Salvelinus sp. IW2-2015 | reverse complement strand
AGACAAATCATTACAAACAGTTAGCAGCCAAGAAGAGGAGTAACAAAAGTCAGAAATAGCATTAAAATGTATCACTTACCTTTGATGATCTTCATATGGTTGCACTCCAAAGACTCCATGTTACACAATAAATGTTCGTTTTGTTTGATAATATCCCTCTTTATGTCCAAAAACCTCAGTTTTGTTGGTGCGTTTTGTTCAGTATTCCATTGGAACAAAGCGCGGTCACAAAAGACAGACGAAAAATCTAAAAAGTACCATAAAGGTTCGCAGAAACATGTCAAACGATGTTTAATAATCAATCCTCAAGTTGTTTTTGTCATAAATAATCGATAATATTTCAACCAGACAAAAGCTTTGTCAATAGAAAAGGTGAAACAAGAAAGGCGCGCTCCCGGTTTATAGTTTATGTAAACTTCTGACCCATTGGGAATGTGATGAAAGAAATAAAAGCTGAAATAAAATAATTATCTCTACTATTATTCTGACATTTCACATTCTTAAAATAAAGTGGTGATCCTAACTGACCTAAGACAGGGCATTTTTTACTAGGATTAAATGTCAGGAATTGTGAAAAAGTGAGTTTAAATGTATTTGGCTAAGGTGTATGTAAACTTCCGACTTCAACTGTACATGTTTGTTTTTTTGTGCTTGGGAAGGGGTTTTCTTCTTCAAAGAGCTGCTGAAATGGCTGGCCAGTTTCCAGGAGCAGCAGCAGGCCTTGGACAATGTGCCCAGACTCATCGTTTCAGGCCCTCTCTCTGAGCATAGAGACATACCAGATTCAACCCGGTTGCCTGGAGAGGTTCTTCAATGATGGCAAGGCTCCTGATCCCGGCCTTCTCCCAGACCATCTGAGTGTCCTTCCAGACTGGACCCTGCTGCCGTTGATGAAGGGGACACTTCCCTCCTACATGATTTACATTCTGCTGCTGAGGCCAGTGATACAGGGTGTCCAAGTGGAAGATCACAGCTTACCCAGTGGGAACATCACCTCTCGGCCCATACGGCAGGTATTCTACGGGCTGCTGCTGGGTGAGAGCAGGGAAGTGGAGGAGTACGACAGGGAAGGGAAGAAACTGACCAGCAGCAAGGTTAAAGCCATCCTGCCCAGTGCTGCACGACAGCTGCAGCTAGACACACTGGATCAGGTATGTATATATACATGTGATATAGTATACAGTATAATATAAACATACTGATGTTGATTCTGAAATTGATTCTCATTCTCTTGTTCTGTTTCTTAGGCTCTACAGTCAGTGCGGCTTGATGTGTTTTTGGAGACCCTTGGTGTGTCCCAGTCCACTTTGAATAGTGTCCCAACTCATCTGGGACTTCCTGTGGCTGTTACCTACTACTGGCTGAGGCACGCCCATCCCCAATCAGACCTTCCTCTCCTGCAGGCCCTGCTACTAGGACTGGTGTACGGAGAGCTCTGCAGACAGAGGACGAGCCAGAGAGGTATGGACCAGAATATGAACTGAAACACACACACAGGCACACAACTTAGAATGTATAAATTAAGTGCGTGAAATGCAGCCAATGACTCCTCTCCTTTTTGTGTATCAGGGTTAATAGAGGAGGGACCAGTGTTGGAGAGGCTGAGAGGGCTGATTCAGACAGGTGCTAGGAGTCTAGACCTGGGTGTGTCCCACGCCTTTAGCCAATGGCAGCGCTGCATGAGGGATGGCCTTGACCTGAACCAACTGCTGTGCTTCCCTCTACCTGAGCCCCAGTGTGCCTGGTAAGGTGTCACTTCCTAAAACAACCCTAACCTCTAACCTCTACAGTAGACCAGTGGTATTCCTTTACATGTTATTCTATCCCAGCAGCAACACAGCTAATTCAACCCTCTGTTGTTTCCCTGTTGGAGTCTAGGCTGTACAAGGGAACTCTGGTGCACCAGCTTGTGGGCCAACTGAGAGGGGGGGTGACCCCGGATTCTCTCCTGATGGAAGACCCTTCCTCTGGGCAGCTGTACAGAGCCATGCTGGAAGCCATACTCAACTCCCAGGAAACTGAGACCACTGGACAACCTGACGGCCCCTCTGCAGATTCTGGTGCTGGACGATGAAGATTTTGATGATGATGATGATGATGATGGAGTAGGCTGTACTGAAGTCCCAATGTCCCGTCACAAGAGGAAGGAAAGATTCAACAAAGCTCTATTGAGTTATAGATATAGGGACCACTAAACACCTGTTGAGTTATAGATATAGGGACCACTATATAGGGACCACTTAACACCTGTTGAGTTATAGATATAGGGACCACTATATAGGGACCACTAAACACCTGTTGAGTTGTATATATATATTTTCTGTGACAGTTTAGTGACAGAGTGCATATGTAGGAAGGCCCCACTTGCAATAACACATGGAGCATAGAGAACATTGATAAGAGATTTGACATTGATTATAGAAAATAAGAAAAAGTCGAATAAATGAATTGTGACTGAGGTTTATTGAAGTGAAAATTCAAGGTTAAATATGTTAAATGTTAAAGGTTGAAAACATTGTGAAATACACCTTGTGAAATATTAAAGGTGGATTAAAGTAGCGCATTAAAATGGTTAAGAATGTTATATTGTTGTTTTCTGTAAGGTGTGATGTATATAGACTATGTTTGTTAGAGGAGGAGGTTGATAATGTAATAGTGTTGGAGTGTTTAAAATGTTGCATGTTTAGAATGTAATGGAGTAATAAATTAGGTTGGATTAGGATTAGAATTGAGTGGAATAAGAAACCTTAATGTTTTGAAAATGTATGTTTTAAAGGTGACTGATAATGGAGTACACTAAGGCTAGCTCGAATTGGAAATCCCAGGTCAGAACAGCCAGGCAGGAGACGGACGTCCTGTTGACGTGAATGTTCTGCTTAGGTGAGGAAAAGGCGGGGGTTAGTTGGTGCTGACAAAGCACCTTTTGAGCGATGGCCGCATTCGGCGTCATTGGAGCAGGAGTTAGCCACAATGAGTTAGCAGACAGGAAGACTGAGGGTATAAAGGAAGGGTACCACTCTCTTTGAGCTAGAAGAACCTGTCCGGCCCTGCGGGGCGAACAACATTTTTGTTTTCGCTGTTTAGAGATATATTTATTCTGTTTTATTCTACTTATATTTAGTTTTTATTCTACTTATATTTATGTTTTTATTCTACTTATATTTATGTTTTATTCTACTTATATTAAGTTTTTATTCTACTTATATTTAGGTTTTTATACATTACTATATTTAGTTTTTATTATACTTATATTTAGGTTTTTATTATACTTATATTTATTGTTTTTATATTACTTATATTAGCGTTTTTATTCTACTTATATTATGTTTTTATTATACTTATATTTATGTTTTTATTCTACTAGTATATTTAGGTTGTATTCTACTTTATATTTTAGGTTTTATTCTACTTATATTACTTTTTATTATCTTATATTAGGTTCTTATTTCTACTTATATTTTATGTTTTTATTCTACTTATATTTAGTTTTTTTACTACTTGGTTAAAGTAACATTCTAGGAGGACTCGTTAAGGTGACCTCATTGATAGAAGTGTGTTAATGTAGCTGTTTAGAGTTTTTTTAGACACCAACTGAGGGACTGATCATCTGGAGGGGGAGACAAACAGCTGGTTATAAATTGTAGAAGGTAAGAACCTGTTTTTTCTTGTTATTTAATTTGTGGCTTCTCATAAAATTGTGATCGACAAATAACATTTTATTGGCACATCCCACTAAGGGTTTAGTTAAAGGGCGCTGGAGGCATCTATAAAGTTAATTCATGGTTGATTTGAACTTATCATTGATTTGTGATATTGATTTGTGATTGGTTGATTGATCTGGGATTTTTTATGACTGTTTCTGGAACTTTGAATAAACTAGCTTATTTTCTGAAACCCTGTGTCATCAATGAGTCATACTAGTGCTTGTATTTCTTCTCTAGGTTCTGAACTAGACTTGATTAATGGAGTACTTTTAGCATCTGGTTAGTTAGTCTATCGGAAACCTGAGTTGCCGGTATAAAGGAGCCTGAGACCCAACTATAGGTACTGAGTGCATTGGTAGGAGTCGTGAGAGGGGGTGTCTGGGCTAAACCTACCCAGGGAGGGTGACCCACTCATAGTGTGCTGAGGTTGAAACTCTGGCCCGGACGATCCTGAAAAGGAGCCGGGTTTATAGGTTCAGGGTGAGGGAGATCAGGCCAAAGAGTTCAATCTTGTTTCATCAGACCAGAGAATCTTGTTTCTCATGGTTTGAGAGTTCTTTAGGTGTCTTGGCAAACTCCAAGCAGACTGTCATGTGCCTTTCACTGAGGAGTGGCTTCCGTCTGGCCACTCTACCATAAGAGACCTGTGATTGGTGAAGGCTGCAGAGGATGGTTGTCCTCTGGAAGGTTCTCCCACCGCCACAGAAGAAACTCCTGGAGCTCTGTCAGAGTGACCATCGGGTTCTTGTCACCTCCCCCAATTGGCTGAGTTTGGCCACGGCCAGCTCTAGGAAGAGTCTTGGTGGTTCCAAACTTCTTCCATTTAAGAATGATGGAGGCCACTAATGTTCTTGGGGACCTTCAATGCTGGAGAAATATTTTGGTAACCCTCACCAGATCTGTGCCTCGACACAATCCTCGTCATGGAGCTCTAAAGACAATTCCTTCGATCTCATGGCTTGGTTTTTGCTCTGACATGCAGTGTCAATGTGGGACCTTATATAGACAGGTGTTTGCTCTTTTCAAATCATGTCCACTCAATGTAATTGAACACAGGTGGACTCCAAAACGTTTAACACATCTTAAGGATGATCAATGGAAACAGGATGCACATGAGCTCATTTTAGAATCTCACAGCAAAGGGTCTGTATACTTATTTAAATAAGGTATTTCTGTTTTTTTTAAATGTATTATAAATTAACAAACATTTCTAAGAACCTGTGTTCGCTTTGTCATTATGGGGATTGTGATGTCATTATGGGGTATTGTGATGTCATTATGGGGTATTGTGTTATTGAGGATAAAACATTTTTTAGTATGTGGCTGTAACGTAACAAATTGTGGAAAAATGTTCTGAATACTTTCCAAATGCACTGCATATAACACCAGAGTGTAGTGAATTATATAACGCCATATTGTAGTGAATTATATAAAGCCATAGTGTAGTGAATTATATAAAGCCATAGTGTAGTGAATTATATACAGCCAGAGTATAGTGAATTATATAAAGCCAAAGTGTAGTGAATTATATACAGCCAGAGTATAGTGAAATATATAAAGCCATAGTATAGTGAATTATATACAGCCATAGTGTAGTGAAATATATACAGCCATAGTATAGTTAATTCCACTTGTTCCGTGATGAGAACAGTATATGATCATTATTCATATATCTACAGTATAAATACTAAACAGATAAAGTGGTAACTCTTGTTAAGGTGGATTATATAATACCATAGCATAGCAAGTTCCACACTTGAGGGTGTCAAGTGCCCACTTCACGGTGAGGCACTCCTTCTCAACAATCGAGTACTTCTTCTCCTTCGGGGAGGAGCTTCCTCCCCGAGAACCCAGTGGACGCTTGGGGTACCTCGCGCTCCGAGAACATTAGGTGGAGTAGCAGATGGTCCCAGTTCCTTCCATCTCGAAGGGGGGGGGGTGTAGTCAAAGGTCCAGTTGTGGACCAGTGGTGCATGGTGTGCGAGGCTGAATCGATAACATCACAGGATCTCACATTTGAGTCCCTCATAATTCGCTGCCTGGTCGGCGTTACAGTCGAAGTAGGACTTCTGGAGAGATAGGGTGCCAACAGGCTGGCCCACTCTCGAAGGTGCAAAAATACGTCTCCACGTCATCTTCCTCAATTAACTTAATAACCAGGAACTGATTCGGGCTAGACTCCTGAGCCATCCCCATCTTCAACTGGGCTACCTCCACTAKCAGTCTGAGGTTTTGTTGGTGCTGCTCCTCCAGTGCTTGCTCCTGGAGACACTGTTGCTTCWGCTGGCTGAGGATAAACTGAGCCACCAGTTCCTCCATGGTAATCTCCGTACGCTCGACCCCACGGCACCCAAAGCTACTGAGTTTCCCGCATTCTCCACCATATGTGGTATCATAAATCTCCAGTATAAACAGATAAAGTTTGTCTCTGTAGATGGTTTGTCCTGTGACAAATCAACTGTAAATGTCGGTGTTCCTCAAGGATCCGTTTTAGGACCACTATTGTTTTCACTATATATTTAACCTTTTGGTGATGTCATTCGGAAACATAATGTTAACTTTCACTGCTATGCGGACGATACACAGCTGTTCATTTCGATGAAACATGGTGAAGCCCCAAATTTGCCCTCCCTGGAAGCCTGTGTTTCAGACATAAGGAAGTGGATGACGGCAAGTCCTTGAGAGAGCCATCCCCATAACCCCCCAACCATCTTCCTATAACAGATGGCTACAGAGAGATGAACCTGGAGAAGAGTCCCCTAAGCAAGCTGGTCCTAGGGCTCTGTTCACAAACACAAACACACCCCACAGAGCACCCAGGACAACAGCACAATTAGACCCAACCAAATCATGGAAAAACAAAAAGATAATTACTTGACACATTGGAAAGAATAACAATAAACAGAGCAAACTAGAATGCTATTTGGCCCTAAACAGAGAGTACACAGTGGCAGAATACCTGACCACTGTGACTGACGACCCAAACTTAAGGAAGCTTTGACTATGTACAGACTCAGTGAGCATAGCCTTGCTATTGAGAAAGCCGCCGTAGGCAGACATGGCTCTCAAGAGAAGACAGGCTACTGCTATGTGCACACTGCCCACAAAATGAGGTGGAAACTGAGCTGCACTTCCTAACCTCCTGCCCAATGTATGACCTATTAGAGAGACATATTTCCCTCAGATTACACAGATCCACAAAGAATTTGAAAACAAATCCAATTTGATTAAACTCCCATATCTACTGGGATAAATTCCGACAGTGTGCCATCAAAGCAGCAAGATTTGTGACCTGTTGCCACAAGAAAAGGGCAACCAGTGAAGACAAACACCATTGTAAAATACAACCCATATTTATGCTTATTTATTTTAACTTGTGTGCTTTAACCATTTGTACATTGTTACAACACTGTATATATATAATATAACATTTGTAATGTCTTTATTGTTTTGAAACTTCTGTATGTGTAATGTTTACTGTTCATTTTTATTGTTTATTTCACTTTTGTATAATATCTACCTCACTTGCTTTGGCAATGTTAACACATGTTTCCCATGCCAATAAAGCCCCTTGAATTGAATTGAATATTGAATTGAATTGAATTGAATTGAATGAATTGAGAGGAGAGAGAGACGAGAGAGGAAGGGAGAGAGGGGGAGAGGAGAGAGGAGGGAGAGAGAGAGAGAGAGAGATGAAGAATGAGAGAGGCTCCTGGAGGCGGAAGAGGGGAGGACGCGAGACCTAGAGGTACGGAGTACCTAGCGGCGGTAGTGGGTCGGTGTCGGGGAGAGCTGGGATACGGCCGGAGCGGTGTGGGATGAGGGTAAGAGGGGGGAAGAGAGAAGAGATTAGCAGATGAGAGAGAGAGAGG
>NW_019957534.1:1257220-1260247 GCF_002910315.2 Salvelinus sp. IW2-2015 | reverse complement strand
TGACGGCCAAGTCTATTCGGACAAAACAGAGATGCTAGTTCTAGGTCCCAAGAAACAAAGGGATCTTCGTTGAATCTGACAATTAATCTTGATGGTTGTACAGTCATCTCAAATAAACTGTGAAGACCTCGGCGTTACTCTGGACCCTGATCTCTCTTTTGACGAACATATTAAGACTGTTTCAACGACAGCTTTTTTCCATCTACGTAACATTTAAAAATAAGAAACTTTCTGTCCAAAAATTATGCAGAAAAATGTACATGCTTTGTCAATCTAATTAGACTACTGCAATGCTCTACTTTCCGGCTACCCGGATAAAGCACAAATAAACTTCAGTTAGTGCAAAAACACGGCTGCTAGAATCCTTGACTGAACACCAAATGTGATATATTATCCAGTGCTAGCCTCTACACTGGCTTTCCTGTAAGGCTAGGGCTGATTTCAAGGTTTTACTGCTGACTACAAAGCATTACATGGCCTGCTCTACTATCTATTCCAATTTGGTCTGCCGTACATACCTGCACATACGCTACGGTCACAAGACGCAGGCCTCCTTACTGACCCTATAATTTCTAAGCAAACAGCTGGAGGCAGGGCTTTCTCCTATAGAGCTCAATTTTTATGAATGTCTGCTTATCCATGTGAGAGAGGCAGACTCAGTCTTGACCTTTAAGTCTTTATGAAGACTCTTCTCTTCAGAAGGTCATATGATTGAGTGTAGTCTGGCCAGGAGTGTGAAGGTGAACGGAAAGGCAGATGAGCAACGAACCGCCCTTGCTGTCTCTGCCTGGCCGGTTCCCCTCTCTTCACTGGATTCTCTACCCAAATCCTATTACGGGGGCTGAGTCACTGGCTAACAATGATTAGTGTCGGAGGGTTAGGGTCAGTCTTTATACCTGGAGTGATTTATTCCTGTCTATCCTGTCATGTGTGAATTTAAGTATGCTATATCTATCTATATAGATCTATATTCTATATCAATCTATATTGAATCTATATCTATATCGATCTATATCTATATCGATCTATATCTATACTATAATATCTATATCTATCTATATTAGAGAGAGAGAGAGAGAGAGAGAGAGAGAGAGAGAGAGAGAGAGAGAGAGAGAGAGCTCGTGATATGACGTATGGAAAGGGAAACTTAAGGAAATGGAAACTCATCCATTGTAACGATGCTATAAATAGTCCTGTGACTAAAACTCTTCACTTAGAGAGACATCATATCCTAGAAGAAGCTCATCATGGGTATCCAGGGTTTGACCAGCTTCATTGATCATAGTGGAACATTTTTAAAAGATGATCACTTCAGACACAGCAGGTTGATAATAGATGGTAGTAATATCTTCCACTTTCTTTATTTTAACTCAAGTGTGGATTTGAAGCATGGAGGGGATTATGATAATTTTGAGGACCAGGTCTGTGAGTTCTTTAAGGCTCTGAGAGATTGTGGCATTGAACCTTATGTGGTTATAGATGGAGGATCCGACCACACGGACAAAAAGTTTGAAACTCTCCGACAACGAGCTCAATCAAAGATCAACAATTTGTCTATGGGGCTTCAGGGGGACAGAATAATACCAGTCCTCGTCAAACAAGTCTTCAAACAGGTCCTCTCCAGCCTGAAGGTGCCATTCGCACAGTGCATCTTTGAAGCAGACCAAGAAATAGTCTCCTTGGCTCAAAGGTGGAACTGTCCGGTCCTGTCCAATGACAGTGACTTTTATATTTTTGACATCCAGGCAGGATATCTGCCCTTCTTCCATTTTCAGTGGCAGAACGTGTCTGTGCAAGGGGGGAGCTCTCAAAGATACATCCCCTGCAAGCGGTACACCACAACAAGCTTCTGCAGACAAGTCAACATCAACAGACAGCTTCTCCCAGTCTTCGCTGCCATCGCAGGAAACGACTATGTCAACTTGCATAACATGGGCTTTTCCATCAGGTGGAAAGGCTACCCGCAGATGGAATCCAATCAGAAGCCAAGTAAGTTTTAATAAATTATGTGTATACTGAAATATACATGATTACAATAGACTCATATAATACTGTAGTGAACAGCGGGGCGTATATTACTGTACGTTTCCTTGATTTTGTTCTGGACCTGGGGACTGAAAAAGAGGGATGCTATTTTCACATATGATCATGTTTAGTGTAAGATTCAACATAGTAAAAGTCATTCAGTTAAACATGACATTACTACTACATTACAACATGACTCTAGTTAGTATTTATATCTGAAATCACAAACAGACCACTGACATTCATTCTGTTTATCTGAGACAACTAGTCAAATGCAAATGGCAGCTCACAACATAGTGCACTTTACCATATGAAATACCATACAGCTACAGTAGCTTTATTTTCATTTTGTAAACAAATACTACAAGCACAGAAACAGAATGAAGTGTTTCCACCAGATAAGTGTTCATTCAGAGATTAAAAGAGTACAAATTCCTTATTAATATATCTATACAGGCTTAATATTACTGCCTGGCTGGAAGCCAAGCTCTTTTGACATCTGAAACTGAATGGGACAGTCAGAGAGAGATAGAGAGAAGGAGAGGGAGAGGTTGTGTAGTTTAAGTCAATGTGCGTGTTTGTGTTCATACTCATGTGCGAGTGTGTGTGTGACTAGTTAACGTACTGCTGCATTGCAAAGGTTTCTGTCGTATCTCTTCCCCCAAACGATTCTTGGTCCCTAAATGGTTTCCATGTCACACAGCCTGAAAATCCCAGTCATAAATCTACAGCTTTCAGTCACTTAATGCATCCATTTCAAACAGTGATTATCAGCCCCCAAACCTCCATATTGGTAAACATGATCTTTATCTTTGTGTTAGTAGAGGACTCAATATAGAAGAAACATACCATGCGCCCCAAATGGCATCCTGTTCCCTACATAGTGCACTACTTTTGACCAGGGCCCATAGGTTGGTGCACTACTTTTGACCAGGGCCCATAGGTTGGTGCACTACTTTTGACCAGGGCCCATAGGTTGGTGCACTACTTTTGACCAGGGCC
>NW_019957534.1:1238102-1257210 GCF_002910315.2 Salvelinus sp. IW2-2015 | reverse complement strand
ATAGGTTGGTGCACTACTTTTGACCAGGGCCCATAGGTTGGTGCACTACTTTTGACCAGGGCCCATAGGTTGGTGCACTACTTTTGACCAGGGCCTACATTGTAGTGCACTACTTTTGACCAGGATCTATAGGTCTATACGACCTATTTTCATGTCATCTAACCATAACACCGGTTCCAATCCAAGTGCCAATACTGTTTCTTAAACTCCAGGCGGTGCTATGGTCAGATCACATGAAAATAGAACACTTTGGCCACGCACACCAGTGGTGAGTTCCGTAAAAAAAACAGAAGCACATGCAGAAAAGTACTTCACACCGACTGTAAAATATGGTGGTGCATCTTTGAGTTTACGGAGCTATTTCGCTACCACTGGTCCTGTGACCTCGCAGCGGGCCCCGGACTGAAGACCATCGTAGCGGGCGCCACTGGACGGAAGGGCACCTCTAGACTGAGGGGCGACTCTGGCAGCTCCGGACAGGAGGGCGACTCTGGCAACTCCGGACAGGAGGGCGACTCTGGACTGCCGAGGCGCACTGTAGGCCTGGTGCGTGGCGCCTGAACTGGTGGTACCGGGCTGAGGACATGCACCTCAGGGCGAGTGCGGGGAGGAGGAACAGGGCATACTGGACCCTGGAGGCGCACTGTAGGCCTGGTGCGTGGCGCCGGAACTGGTGGTACCGGGCTGGGGACACGCACCTCAGGGTGAGTGCGGGGAGGAGGAACAGGGCATACTGGACCCTGGAGGCGCACTGTAGGCCTGTTGCCGGTACTGGTGGTACCGGGCTGAGTACACGCACCTCAGGGCGAGTGAGGAGAGGAGGAACAGGATACACGGGACCATGGAGACGCATTGGAGATCCAGAACATAGAGCTGGCTCAATATGTCCTGGCTGGATGCCCATTCTAGCCCGGCAAACGAGGAACTGGAATAGAGCTCGCCGGGCTAAGAATGCGAACTGGAGACACCGTGCGCATTTCTGCATAACAAGGTGCCTGACTAGTTACACGCGTTCCACGGTAAGCACGAGGAGTCGGCTCAGGTCTCCTACCTGACTCAGCCAATCTCCTCGTGTGCCCCCCCCCAAAAAAAAATCTTGGGGCTGCCTCTCGGGCTTCCGTGCTAGCCGTGTACCTACATATCTTCGCTGTTTCTCCGCTATTTTCCCTCGTAGTATCGCCGTCCTAAGGAAGCAGCGAAAGCGGAACGGCGATACTACGAGGGAAAATACCGGAGAAACAGCGAAGATATGTAGGTACACGGCTAGCACGGAAGACCGAGAGGCAGCCCCACGATTGTGTCCAGGGTCCTGCTCCATCCAATATTTCCTCCCGTATCCAGGATCCTTTTCCGTCCAGTATTTCGTCCCACGTCCATTTCCCCATTACGCGCTGTTCCCTCCTATCACGCTGCTTGGTCCTTGTTTGGTGGGTTATTCTGTCACGTTCGTTGTAGTGAGGAGACCAAAGCGCAGCGTGATGTGAATACATACTTTTAATAGAAGACGACTGAACACGAAGAACACTAAACAAACTAACAAAACGAACGTGAACGCTATATACAACGAGTGCAGACATGCAACTTCACATAGACAATAACCCACAAACCAAACTAGAAAATGGCAACCTAAATAGGATCCCCAATCAGAGACAACAATAAACAGCTTCCTCTGATTGGGAACCAATCTAGGCCACCATAGACCTACATATGCCTAGACTACACACACACACCTAGACATATCCAAAACCCTAGACAAGACAAAAACACACATACCACCCTCGTCACTGTCACGATCTTTCAAGATCGAACCCAGAAGCAGACCAGGACAAGGAGCGTAGGAAGAAGGTGAGTATTTATTTACAATTAAATGTGAAAAGGTAGATATATCCAGATGGCGTAGCGGGCAGCGGTGGTGAGTAGATGAAAGGAAATAGGTGAATCCAATGTAGTAGCAGAATCCTCTGTCAACCAGGCGGGAATGGAGTGAATGATCCAGGTGAGTAACTGAAGACAAAACAAACGGAGGTAAGTTCAAGGCAAGCAATACATAAATGAAAACAACAAAACAAATTCTATCCAACTGGAGTCTGGTACTCATGCACAACATACTATTCATGGCTAACGATCCGGCGGATCCGGTCAGGTCAGAGCTTATGAAGGGTAGAGATGATGATCAGGACAGGTGTGCAGATATGACGGGAACAGTGCGGTGAAACCAATCTCCCAATGAGCCTTCGCCCGGCAACCAGACCAGGGTGCGTTCCAGGACACCTGAAACACATCCAGGACAGACACACAGGCAAACCCAGACTCAGGAAGCGGGATTCGTGACAGTACCCCCCCTCCGGACGACCCCACCGGGCGGACTACCTGGAGCGCCAGGATGGAGGCGGTAGAAGTCACGAATCAGGTCGTCATCCAGAATCTGTCGCCGAGGAATCCAACTCCTCTCCTCTGGACCATATCCTTCCCCGTCCACTAGAAACTGGTACCCTCGACCCCGCCGTCTGGAGTCCATGATGCGGCGCACCGTGTAGACAGGACCACCTCCGATCATCCGAGAGGAGGAGGACGAGGTGGAGGAGGGACAGAGGACTGAGGTGACCGGCTTGAGACAGGACATGAAAAGTGGGATGCACTCTAAGTGTTGCAGGCAACTTGAGTCGAACCACACAGGATTTATGATTCTCTCCACTACAAACGGACCAATAACTTAGGTGCAACTTCCTTGACTCCGTCCGTAGAGAAAGATCCCGGTAGCCAACCAACCTTATCTCCAACGTATAAGCTGGGGCAGTACGGCGACGGTTCGCCTGTATCTGATCCGGTCAGAAACTCTAAGGAAGCCTTCCTGGCCCGATGCCAGGTCCGGTGGCAACGACGAATATGGGTCTGGACAGAAGGAACCGAGAGATCCCTCTCCTGAGAAGGAAACAAAGGAGGTTGGTATCCGTAAAGGCATTGGAAGGGGACATCCCAGTGGCAGATGAAGGAAGGGTATTATGGGCATACTCAACCCAGGGTAATTGAGTGACCAAGAGGTAGGTCAGAGGAGACAAGACAACGCAGCGTGGACTCCATCTCTGGTTGGCTCTCTCCGCTGACCATTAGATTGTGGGTGAATCCAGAAGTGAGACTGACTGTAGCTCCAATAGCCAAACAGAAGGATTTCCAGACAGCAGAGTAACTGAGGACCACCGGTCAGACACAATGTCACTGGGCAATCCGTGAACCCTGAAAACCTCCCTGACCAGGATCTCGGACGTCTCCGTAGCCGATGGAAGTTGAGAGAGAGAACAAACTGAGCAAACTTGCTGAATCTGTCCACATGTCAGATGACCGTGTTCCCAACAAAGGGGCAATCCCGTGACAAAATCCAGGGCCAGATGCGACCAAGGTCGCCGAGGAATGGTAGGGGTGAAGAAGCCCAGAGCTGGCCGATTGTACTCTTGTTCTGGGCACAAACAGGACATGCGGCAAAACCTCCGGGTATCTTCTCCCATGGCAGGCCACCAAAAACGTCTGCGCAGTAGTGCCATAGTCCGAGCAACGCCAGGTGACAAGCTATCTTGCTGGCGTGGACCACTGAGACAGCAGAACGGACCGACTCGGGTACGAACAACCGACCGGGTGGACCGTTACCGGGGCCGGGCTGCGTCCGAAGGGCCGCCATCACATCCTCCTCTATCCTCCATGTAACGGCTCCCCGACAACATTCTGGGGAAGAATCTTTCAGTCTTGACCCACTCTCCTCCGTCTTAGAGACATCCGGACAGGGCGTCCGCCTTCCCTTCTTAGACCCAGGTCGGTGTCAGGGAAAAATTGAAACGTCCAAAAAACAGGCCACCTAGCCTGACGGGCGTTGACGTTTAGCGATTGTACGTAACCAGTTGTGGTCAGTCCAGACCACAAACGGTTGCCGCTCCCTCAACCACGTGCCCCCTCCTCCAAGGGAAGCTTCACAGCGAGAAGCTCCCGGTTACCCCATCGTAGTTTCTTTCAGCTGGAGAAAGACCGACCAGAGTAGAAAGCGCAGGGATGGAGGTTTACCGTCAGTGGAGCTACGCTGGGACAGGATGGCACCCACACCACATCAGAAGCATCCACTTCCACAACGAACTGACGGGAAGTGTCAGGTTGAGAGAGAATCGGAGCGTTGGTGAATCGGCTCTTAAGTCCAGAAATGCTCGGTCTGCCTCAGGAGTCCAACTGAACCTCTGGTGCAGACGTCAGGGCAGTTAAAGGTGCAACACCCGGCGTACGATCCAAAACCTCCGATAAAATTCGCAAACCCCAGGAATCTCTGGAGCTGCAATCTAGTACCGGGCTGGACCCAATCCCGACCCGCCGAACCTTCTCTTGGTCGCATCCTGATCTCTCCCCTGGATATTATGTACCCGAGGAAGGACTGTATGGGCGGGAAAATCACACTCTCCGCCTTACGACAGACGGTTCTCCATAACCGCTGCAGGACCTGCTTGACATGCAGAACGGGCTAGGCTCCTTTGAGAAGATGAGATATATCCAGGTAACGAACACAAAATCCCAATCATATCTCTCAAAACGTCATGCACCTACTTTGGAACACCGCCGGAGCGTGGTCAGTCCAAACGGCATCACCTGGTACTCAAAATGTCCCATCGGAGTATTGAACCAGTCAACCACTCGTCCCCTCCTTGATCCGAACCAAATGATAAGCATTACGTATCAAGCTTCGTAAAACCGTAGCACCCTGTAAGGAATCGAAAGCCGAGCTCATCAAGGGCGGGGATACTTGTTCTTAACCGTAATATCATTCAAACCCGATAATCAATCCACGGTCGAAGAGAGCCATCCTTCTGTTCACAAAAAAATCCTGCTCCCAAAGTGATGACGATGCCGAATGAGACCTGTAGCTAGAGACTCCTTGATGTAGGTCTCCAAGGCCTCACGTTCCGTCGAGAGATACTGTATAACCGTCCCTTGGGAAAGGCAGATCCAGGAAACAGATTAATCGCACATCATAAGGTTGGTGGGAGGAAGGGCGAGCCTTCTGTTTACTGAATACCTCACCCAACTCGTGATATGTTTCTGGAACCAGGGACAAATCAGGAGGGGCAGAGCACTGACCTGACTGGAAACGCAGGAGAACAGGCAGCTCTAAGGCAGTTAGCATGACACTCAATGCTCCAACTAGTTACCTTCCCTGTCACCCAATCAAACGAGGGATTGTGTCCTTCACCAGGGTAACCAAGAACCAGAGGAACATGGGCGAGGACAAAATGAAAGAGATAAACTCTGAATGATTTCCCGCACCAACATCTTAACCAGTTCAGTCCTCATAGTATCCGTGCCAGACTACTGCCGTTCAGAGTCGTTGCTTCAATGGCTTCGGCAATTGCTCCTTGGAAAGCCCCAGCTGTTCCCCAGTCGGCATCCATAAAGCTGCCATCGGCACCTGAATCGTAAAAGCGTTCATGTCAAAACTCTGATTCCTTATTCATAAGGTCGCAGGAAAACGGGTCTGACAAGATCCTTGAGAGATTGAACTGGCTCGCTAAAATTCCTCCCAAAACTAGCGAGCCGGGCAGTTAACGGGCGCTGTGGACAAGCGGAGATGTATGTCCCGATCTACCACAGTAGAAAAAGCTATTGGTCTCACGTCTACGTTGGCGCTCCTCCTTAGTTAGCCCGTGTCGCCCCCACTTGCATTGGTTCAGAACTGGTGGCAAGACCCCTCCACTAATCCCGTGTGGACATAATGATCAATACGTCCTGTTCACCTCCTGAACGAATGGTAACCGAGTTGAGATTGATTGGATGGGCCCACTGCTTCTCCCTCCTTCTCTCTCGGACTCTATCTACCCGAATAGATAAAGCGACCAAGCTGTCCAGTCACTAGGCTCTGGATAAGTATCAGCTCTCTCTTAAGTTCCTGACAACCCTTGTAAAAAACCGCTTGTAGTGACTCCTATTCCAACCACTCTCCACAGCCAATGTCCTGAACTACATAAAATCTGCCACACTGCGATCTCCTTGGCGAAGAGGAACACGTTTAGCTGCATCCTTACCTCGACTGATGATCCAAAAGCTTTCTCATCTCTCCCGGAACTCCTGATATGAAGCCGTGCAAGTTCCCTGTCGTTCCCAAACGGCTGAAGCCCATCCAGAGCTCTTCCACGCAACAGTTCAATAACAAAGGCTATCCTAGCCTGTCAATGGCTAAGAATGGGGCTGTAGATCAAACACTAACCCACACTGCATAAGAAACGAACGGCCTTTCCCAAATCCCCTTCATATTTTCAGGCGTCGGTACCTGGGTTCACGGAATGACACCGCTCCAGACACGGCGTGAGATGGGTGAAACTGGTGGTGAATGAATCGCCGGCAAACTGAGCTGATCCTGGACTTGTGTCAGCTAGCAGATAAGTCTGGATCGAATTCGCTATCTCTGTAGCGCCGTATTGTGTTGTCCCAATGTCTTCCCCTGCTGGGTAATAGCATGGCAAACGGAGTCCAGGTCCGTGGGTTCTTACTGGCCGGATCTCTGTCACGATCTTTCAAGATCGAACCCAGAAGCAGACCAGACAAGGAGCGTGGAAGAAGGTGAGTATTTATACAATTAAATGTGAAAAGTAGATATATCCAGATGGCGTAGCGGGCAGCGTGGTGAGTAGATGAAAGAATAGGGTAATCCAATGTAGTAGCAGAATCCTCTGTCACCAGGCGGGAATGGAGTGAATGATTCAGGTGAGGTAACTGAAGACAAAAACAACGGAGTAAGTTCAAGGCAAGCAATACTAAATGAACAAACAAAAAAATTCTATCCAACTGGAGTCTGGTACCAGGCACAACTACTATTCATGGCTAACGATCCGGCAGGGAATGGAGTCAGGTCGAGCTTATGAAGGGTAGAGATGATGATCAGGACAGGTGTGCAGATTACTGACGGGAAACAGGTGCGGGTGAAACCAATCTCCCAATGAGCTAATTCGCCCGGCAACCAGACAGGGTGCGTTCCAGGACACCTGAAACACACTCCAGGACAGACACACAGGCAAACCCAGACTCAGGAAGCGGGATTCGTGACAGTCACACCCTGACCTAACCAAAATAATAAAGAAAACAAAGAATACTAAGGTCAGGGCTTAGGGCGTGACAGTATGAAGGAATGTTCTAAGATCCCTCTCAATGTGTTCTCCAACTCATAAAACATTATAGAATAAGTCTCAGTACTTTTGTCCTCACAAGGTGTTCTAGAATCTCAGAAAACATTATAGAATAAGTCTCAGTACCTTTATCCTCACAAGGTGTTCTAGAATCTCAGAAAACATTCTAGAATAAGTCTCAGTACCTTTATCCTCACAAGGTGTTCTAGAATCTCAGAAAACATTCTAGAATAAGTCTCAGTGCCTTTATCCTCACAAGGTGTTCTAGAATCTCAGAAAACATTCTAGAATACGTCTCAGTACCTTTATCCTCACAAGGGGAGGGTGCCGTAGTGTTGGAGTGCCAATAATTCCCATCAGGTAGGAAGACTACTCACAGATGGAACCCAATCGGGAAAAAAGTATATATTACATGTGTATTGAAGGATGCTTAAATACTACAGATTCATATAATATACATGTACTTCAAATACAAGATGCACTTTTCTAGTATATCTTTAAGTATACTACACATATACTATAATTTCACTTCAATACACTTATTAAAAGTGCATTTTAAATGAACTTTTTTCAGTCTTTTAGTAGTGCCTTTAAGTTTTTTTAAATTTTTTATGAAACTCTGCTCAAAGAGTGATCATGTACACGATAGGTATAGTTTCAACTGAGTTTCAAAGTACTGGTAACACTTTATTAAGGTCCCTTATTAAACCATTTATAAACAGTTTGTAAAGAGCTTACTTACCATTTATTAATCATTATTCCTACATTCATTTGTAGATGTTAATAAGCAATCTATTGTCAATAAGCAATCAATCTAAAGGTGAAAAAAGAGAAATCTCTAAATAGTAATGTGTACATTAATAAACACTATTTTAATTAACTGAAATGTCCACATAAAAAATATGCAAAAACAATTATATATTACCCAGCATTCATTTCTGCAGGTGAAGTTTTTATTTAAAATATTATTTTCTTCATCATCAAATCAGAGTTTATTGGTCGTGTACAGTGTCTTCAGAAAGTATTACTGCCCCTTCAATTATTACACATTTTATTGTGTTACATCCTGAATTCAAAATGTATTAAACATATTTTTTATCACCCATTTGCACACAATACCCTGTAATGACAAAGTGAAATGCATTCAAAATTAAATACAAAAATATCTAATTTACATGATTATTCACACCTCTGAGTCAATACATGTTGGAATCACCTTTCTGGGTAAGTTTTTAAGAGTTTTGCACACCTGGATTGTACAATATTTGTCCATTATTATTTTCATAATTCTTCAAGCTCTGTCAAATTGGTTGTTGATCATTTCTAGACTACCATTTTCAAGTCTTGCGATAGATTTTCAAGCAGATTTAAGTCAAAACTGTAACTTGGCCACTCAGGAACATTCACTGTGTTCAGAGTAAGCAACTCCAGTGTATATTTGACCCTGGTGTTTTAGGTTATTGTCCTGCTGAAAGGTAGATTAATCTCCCAGTGTCTGGTGGAAAGCAGACTGAACAAGGTTTTCCTCTAGGATTTTACCTGTGCTTAGCTCCATTCCCTTTCTTTTTTACCCTTATCCTAGTCGATTACAAGCATACCCATAACATGATGCAGCAACCACTATGCTTCAAAATACGGAGAGTGGTACTCAGTAAGGTTTTGTATTGTGTATATATATATATATATACAGTATATACATATATCCTGTATATGGGGATTGAAAAATATACAGACAATTACATTGATGGAAGCTACAATCTATCTACATACTATATTAAAGCTGATCTACCCCCTAAAATACAAATAAAATTAAGAAAACAGTAATAAAAAGTGACCAGTGTTCAATGGTTATGTACATAGGTCAACAGTCTCTAAGGTGCATATTTAGCTTATTCAATTGTTTTAATGTTCATTTTCCAACTGAATAATGTTGTACTTTTAATTACACATTACAATAAAAAAAAATATTTATCACCTTAGTGCAAAATGCCACTGGTGCACAGTTATCAATATCTTTAAAATTGCCACAACTACTTAGTGAATGGCCTGTAACTGGCTTAGGGGATGCCTTGTTCAATTTAGTTAACCTGTATGTGGCTAATTACGAGCTAAACTACTTCTATGCTCGCTTCGAGGCAATAACACTGAAACATGCATGAGAGAACCAGCTGTTTTGGAAGACTGTGTGATCACGCTCTCCGCAGACAATGTCAGTAAGACCTTTAAACAGGCAACATTCACAAGGCCGCAGGGCCAGATGGATTACCAGGACATGTACTGCGAGCATGCGCTGACCAACTGGCAAGTGTCTTCAGTGACAACCTCTCCCTGTCCGAGTCTGTAATACCAACATGTTTTAAGCAGACCACCATAGTCCCTGTGCCCAAGAACACTAAGGTAACCTGCCTAAACGACTACCGACCCGTAGCACTAACGTCTGTAGCCATTTCTGCCCTCCGAGTTCATAGTCATTATTTAAATAGACCCATTTAATTTTGTCTAGCTTGCCATTCCAAATAAAGTGGAATATTTTTACCTCATATAATTTACAAAAAAAATGGTTAGGTGTAGGCGGGGCCAGAAGTAAATATGTAAACTGGGATATGGCTTTTTTCCACAAATAGACAAATATTGAAAATGTACTATCTGTTAAAATGTTTTGTGGTGAGATCATTTTTTCTTCGGGATATGAATACTGTGTATGTCCACTTCACTGTCAGACCATTTTATTGGTAAACTTGTCAGATGCTGGGTGTAGCTGGTGCATGGAAGTCAGGCGCAGGAGAGCCGAGAAGAGAGGACAAAGCACTTTACTGAGGCAATTCACTAAAACAGAAAGCAACCACGTCACAAAAACAATATAAATATAACTTAGATATATATATATAACATTATTGTGGTGTGGTGATGGTTGTGTGTGTGTGTGTGTGTGTGTGTGTGTGTGTGTGTGTGTGGTTTGTGTGTTGTGTGTGTGTGTTGTGTGTGTGTTGTGTGTGGTGTGTGTGTGTGTGTGGTGTTTTTGTGCTTGGGAAGGGGTTGTCTTCTCACAGGTTGCTGGATGGCTGGCCCGTTTCCAGGAGCAGCAAGGAGCCTTGGACTCTGTGCCCAGCCTCATCGGTCATGGGATCAACAGAGACAACATGGATGCTGCCCTCCAGGCCCTGTCTCTGGGCATAGAAGAGTACAAGCCTCCACTCGGTTGCCTGGAGCGGTTCTTCAATGATGGCGAGGCTCCTGATCCAGGCCTTCTCCCAAACCATCTGAGTGTCCTTCCAGACTGGACCCTGCTGCGTTGTGAAGGGGACATTTCCTCCTAATGATATACATTCTGCTGCTGAGGCAGTGAACATTGCGTCCAAGTGGAAGATTCCAAATTACCAGTGGAACTCACATCACTCTCGCCCATACGGCAGGTATTCTACGGCTGCTGCTGGGTGAGAGGAAGGACGTGGAGGGATATGACAGGAGCAGGCGAACCTGCCAGCAGCATGGTTAAAGCCATCCTGCCAGAGATGCAACAGCTGCAGCTGACACACTGGATAAGGTATGTAGACATTGGATATAGTTTACAGTATATCTGTTATGTATATATGTGATATAGTATACAGTATATCAGGTATGCATGCATGTGTATATGTATACAGTATATCAGGTATGTATCATTGAATATAGAATACAGTATATATAAACATGCTGCTGTTGTTCTGAAATTGATTCTCATTCTTTGTTTGTTTTCTTGGCTCCACATTCAGTGCGGCTTCAGGTGTTTTTGGAGCCTTGACGTGTCCCAGTCCACTTTGAATGGTGTCCCATCTCATCTGCGACTTCCTGTGGTGTTACCTACTAATGGCTGGGCACGCCCATCCCCAACAGCCTTCCTTCCTGCAGGCCTGCTACTAGGACTGTGTGTACGGAGAGCTCTGCAGACAGAGGGAAGCCAGAGAGGTATGGCCAGAATATTGAACGAACACACAACACAGCCACACAACTTAGAATGTATAAATAGTGTGTGAAGTGCGCCAATGACCTCCCTTTTTGTGTATCGGGGTTAATAGAGGAGGGACCAGTGTTGAGAGGCTGAGAGGCTGATTCGAGAAGGTGCTAGGAGAGTGACCTGGTGTGACCCACACTTTAGCCAATGGCAGCTGCTGGTGAGGGATGGCCTTGACCTGAACCAACTGCTGTGTCTCCCTCTACCTGAGCCTCAGTGTGCCTGGTAAGGTATCACTTCCTAAAACAACCCTAACCTCTAACCTCTAACCTATTGAGTAGTGACAGTGATATTCCTTTACATTGTTTTCTAGGCAGCAGCAACACAGCTAATTCAACCCTCTGTTGTTTCTCTGTTGGAGTCTAGGCTGTACAAGGGAACTCTGGTGGCAGCTTGTGGGCCAACTGAGGGGGGGTGACCCGGATTCTTCCTGATGGAAGACCTCTTCTGAGCAGCTGTACAAGAGATGCTGGTTAATCATCTGGAAGGTAATCCTATTGAGGACGTATAGGGTTGGACTGTAGTCAAGAAGAAGAGCTGATTCAACTATGCTCGGAATTCAAAATTCTCCCAGAAGACACTATACAGAATTATGATATAGGGACACATATAACTGTTGTGTTATAGATATAGGTGTAACTCAACTCTTTTATCCTTTTTAATTGTTCTTATTTGTGTACCTTTAATGACTGTCATTAACTTTGTTTTTATTTTAATTAACATTTAAGTCATTTAGCAGACGCTCTATTCCAGAGCGACTTCAAATTGGTGCATTCACCTTATGACATCCAGTGGAACAGCACTTTCAATAGTGCTCTTATTTGTGTACCTTTAATGACTGTCATTAACTTTGTTTTTTATCACTAACTGTAAAATATGTTTATAAAGGATACACAAAAATATACATTTTATAAATGATAAGAGGGGAAAGTGTTTTATATTGAAAATAGAAGTTCTACATTTGACTGAATTGTATTTGTTTTATACTTCTTTGCGTTCAACTGTAAAGCAGCTTCAGGTCGTTGAGACATGCTAAATAAATCACATATATTGTTAATGTTACATTATTGCACATTTTTATGTCATATTTTATGTAAAAAAAAAATTATGAAAGATTAGAAACATTAATTTCCTAAACAAAATCTGTATGCTTGCTAGTCTTGAAGTATTTATGGTTGTGGATTAGTAGTAGTAGTGGTAGTCAATGTTCCCTCTAATTACTTTCGGGCACTGAGAAATCTTCAGGTCTCCTGAGCGCAAACATGAACGTTGTGAAAATTCTATGTAACTTCTGGCATGAGTTTACTGTGAACACTTGAGGCTGTACCCGCTTTAAGTTACAGTTATAACAGTGGCCAATTAGGCTACTGTGGCTAGTTGATCATAATGGCCTAACATCAAAAACAATGGAGAAAATGCATCCCATAACAGTTTAACAGTGAAATAGCTGTTCTATCATTCAGCCTACAGTAGGAGCCAGGGTGTGGTGTTCAGGGTAGGCCAACATTTCATGAGACTTTTGAAATAAAAACATGCAGAGCTTGACATGAACCTGTTTATCCACTCGTCCTTCAGACAAGGAGGTGACTGGACATGTTGCTGTGTTGTTTTTTGCACTAAACCACTTTACAAAGTAAAATGCGTTATTATTCCATACCATTTTTTACAGAGAATCAGACAGTTATGCTACCCTCTGCCTATTGACTACTTACCTTATTCAAGCCTGTCTTAAAATACAACACTGCCTCTTTAAGACATAAAAAAAGCTTTTTACCTGACTTGCTTTTCAAAGATTGCTAGAACTTCACTTGTTTTGTGCTCTTGTAGGAAATGCAACCACTCCCCCATTGCTGACAAATTAGCTATAACTGGGCTAATAGCTCATTAGTAGCAAAGGATATGAACAAAATGTATACACATGGCTACATGTAGCTCTCGCTTTGATCTCAAAACAAGCGCTTCTACTCACGACCCACTGACCGCTCATCTATAAACACAGTCCAGTTCAAAGTCAATAACCACAGATCCATCTAGGCAATGATCTATTTGCATATAGGGATACGGCAGCTCTGATTGGTTATGGGCACCGGTCTGTGTAGAGTATGGGCCTGAGTCGTGCCTTTCAGTAAAATATAATCCTACTCCAATGCGCTCTGCCTACAAGAAAATCTCCTGCATAGTTTGTTTTGTTTCGGTATAATCTGTATGGCTAATATGAGTTGATTCGTTCACAATACCCACAGTAGAGGGAAAGTTGATAGTGTTGACTAACGGGGAAAACTAGAAGGTTCAGTGAAGTTCAATCTCTGTTTCTCTGTGCGGGCTGATATTCCATCTGCACAACTTGGAGGGAACATTGATCACAGGTAGACCTTAACAAGACCAGTCAGGACCATCTCATTATTACCACAGGTAGACCCTTAACAAGACCACAGTCAGGACCATCTCATTATTACCAACAGGTAGACCTTAACAAGACCACAATCAGGACCATCTCATTATTACCACAGGTAGACCCTTAACAAGACCACAGTCAGGACCATCTCATTATTACCACAGGTAGACCCTTAACAAGAACCACAGTCAGGACCATCTCATTATTACCACAGTAGACCTAACAAGACCACAGTCAGACCCTCATTATTACCACAGGTAGACCCTTAACAAGACCACAATCAGGACCATCTCATTATTACCAACGGTAGACCTTTAACAAGACCACAGTCATGACATTTTACATTGGTTTTGTATAGTCAGACTTGGCCCAAAAGGATTATAACCTGATAAATTACACATATATTAAGAGATAAGAAGATCCAGTTTTCTACATTGAGTCATTTCAGTTGTGTTGAGGTAGTTATAACTCTGTTATTAAAATAAACGTTGCATTTAACCTTTTGAGTTGTTGCTAAAGTGACTCAAAACATTTCTACAATTAAATGATTGTGTTTATTATAATTTTATCATCTTCACAGAAACTCTGAAAGGTGGAGAGTAGGGTTGCAAAGGGTTGGAAACTTTCAAGGTAAAATTTCATGGGAGTCATGGGAATATTGGTTAAATTCATAAAAAGAGTTAGCTTATAACAGTGAACTTTTTTTGTGGGATACACATAAGGCAATCTAGGGTCTTGTGGCATATTTTTGTTGAACGATCCCCAATCAATGAAATTGCAATCCTTGCATGCACAGTGCACTCTTCATCACATGTGCACAATACAGTCAGTGATTCTCAAGATCTGCACACTAATGAGATGCTATGAGCCCACACTACTACATACTGCTGAGCCAAGGACTACATGCTTCTGGTAAGTTTTTGATTACAATACTGGTTAGGGTGAAAATATTTTATACGACATACATTATTTTTTTTGTTACTAGTAAATAGAACTACAGCAAAGTGTGTTTTAAATATTTCCAACTTGTTAACAATTTATGCTATATTTTTGCTCATGTGGGTTTTAGCTTGCTTGAGCCGCTAACTGAGAGTGTTTAATTCACCTGTTTCCCATACATGTTATATTAAAACATTTATCTTTACAAAGGAGTTGTTTAATTAACTGCTTATCTATTTATCTGTACTGTCACGCCTGACCTAGGATCCTTTTTTAGTCTCTATTTTGGTTGGTAGGGCGTGAGTTGGGGTTGGCATTCTATTCTGGTGTTTATGTTGTCCTTGTTTTGTATTTCTATGTGTTTGGCCTGGTATGGTTCCAATCAGAGCAGCTGTCTATGTTGTCTCTGATTGGAGAACCATACTTAGTAGCCTGTTCCCACCTGTGTTTGTGGGTAGTTATTTTCCTGTTTAGTGTGTGTCGTCAGCTTACAGAACGTTTGTTTGTCATTTTTGTTGTTTTGTTCAGTGTTAGTTGATTGATTAAAATATGAACCTACCACCGCACCTTGCTCTTCTCCTTCTCCTGACGACGTTTGTTTACTTGTAATGGAATTGTATTTGTTTTTTAGATTTTTTAAACATGTTCTAATCTTTTACAGGAAAATGCCACGGCACAATCTAATGTGTGGAGACAAATCACTGGCAGCTAATGTTAGATAGGAAAAGGCTGTGTCATTTGCAAATACTGTGCAAATCATATGTGAAGAATGCACAAAGATGCGAAGTCATCTGGCGCTCAAACGAAGCAACCTCGACAAAAGTCCCTCTACTTCTATTCGAGTGTGAAATTATGAAATCAGAAACTTATCCGAATAGCAACACTCATGGTCCTCCTGGAATTACTCAGGGAGGAATTAGTCGGAAATGCTGATGAATGTCTTGTTTGAGCTGTGTATGCAACTGGTTCACTCGGATGCTCACAGGCAATGTGTAATTGGAAGAAGATTTCGAATGTCTTCTCCCAGCATGCACCACTCCAACCAGACATTTATCTACCTCATTTCTGATTTGCAGATTATCAACAGAGTTCAAGTAAGGTCTAATGCAAATCATAGAGAAAGCAGACTGTATTGACTTCATCTGATGGGTGATCGAATTTGATGGGCAAGGAATACTTACTACATCATCCTCAACCCCAACCAGTATTGCTATCAAGAGTAAGCACACAGGGACAACAGACACACAGCGAATGGTCTTATACATTGCAGGATTGAGCTGAAGGAAGTCATAACTGACACTTGGACAACAGAAGGTATTGTACAGATGACAGGACCAATGCTGCCAAACATGACGCCGGGACAGCAAGATCATGTGTTGATTGCCGAAGAGGGCGGGACTTTGTAGCATGATAGTAGAGTAGCAGTGGTCGGGAGTAATTTAACTACGTGTCGGTCGTTCGTCAATATGCCTGATAAATGTAGTAACATTGATCTCAATAATTATCTTTTGTAAAATCCCCAGCTACGAATAAATGCAAGCTCCGGGTATTTAGTTTCCAGTTACAATAGTCGAAGTGAAGTTCTTGAGGGCGTCTTTGGTTGTCTGCTTGAGGGGGGGGGGGGAAAATGGTTAAAAGAAACAGCTTGGGTGACTATAGACTGGAAGAGAAATTATCTGGTAGGTAAATAGGCCGTGCATTCGATGTACAGTGAATTTTAGGTCGGTGACAGAAGAATTTTGTAGTTTCTGTAGTTTGTTATGATAGAACATAATCATAAAGCATGCACGCCCACCCTTGTCTCTTCCCAGAGAGGTGTTTATACTTGTCGGCGCGATGCATGGAGAAGCCCGGTGGCTGAAAAAGATTCAACAACATAATCTGAGAGCCATGTTTGTGACAACAAGAAGAATGTTTACAATCAATTCAACTCATTAAGGGTCTTTCTTGGCATGCGGAAACATGTTGTTAACAATGCAAATGCTAAGTGAGGAATAATATAACAAAGTGAATAAACAAATAAAATAATAAGTAAACATTACACATACAGAAGTTCAAACATAAGACATTAAAATGTATATTATATTATTACAGTGTTGTAAAATGTACAATGGGTTTAAAGTAAAATCTCTGACGTCGCCTCTGGAATGCAACCCTTGCTCCGCGAATTTTGTTTACCTTGTTGTCAAGAGACTGGACATTTGGCGAGTAGTTATATTCTCGGGGAGCGGTGAGCGATGCTCCCTTTTCAACGAAGCCTGACCAGAAGCGTATCTGTCTGCCCCCTTCTGCATCGGTTGCTCGTGTTGTTTTCGGTCAGCTGCTGGGATCAATCCATTGTCCTGGTGGTGGGTCCGAAGAGAAGCATTGCTGCTCGGGAAAAGTCGTACTCTGGTCGTAAATGTTGATTAAGTATGAACGCTGCCTCTTATACCATCAATATTCTTCCCTGGCTGTATGTAATAAGAACTAAGAAGTTATCCTGGTAACAATGTAGAGAAACCAATACATAAAAACAACAATACTGCATAGTTTCCTAAGAACCGAAACGAGGCGACCATCTCTGTCGCGCATTAGGTGCAGGCGAGTTATATTATGAATTGCTTGGTCTAAAGCGGAAGTCTAGCCCTCGACATCACCGCATTTGTGTCTTCAGCTTCCACCCTCCAGCCACTCTTCTATTCTTCAGCTACTCCATTTCTACTCTTGACAGCTAACTCTTTCTACTTCCGTAGCTAACTCCTTTCTATTCTTCCAGCCTAACTCCTTTCTACTTCTTCAGCTAACCTCTTTCTATTCTTCAGCCTATACTCTTTCTACTGCTTCCAGCTAACTCCCTTTCTATTACTTCCAGCTAACCTCTCATTTCCGCTATTCCTCCAGCCTAACCCTTTCTATTCTTCCAGCCTAACTCCTTCTATTCCTTGCAAGCCTACTCCTCTTATATTCTTCCAGCCTAATCCTTTCCTAATTCTTCCATGCCTCACTCCTTTCTATCTTCCAGCAACTCCTTCTATTCTTCCAGCCTAATCCTTTCTATTCTTCCAGCCTAACTCCTTTCTATTCTTCAGCTAACTCCTTTCTATTCCTTCCAGCCTAACTCCTTTCTATTCTTCCAGCCTAACTCCTTTCTATTCTTCCAGCCTAACTCTTCTATTCTTTCAGCCTAACTCCTTTCTATTCTCTCCAAGCCTAACTCCTTTCTATTCCTTCCAGCTAACTCTTCTATTCCAGCTAACTTCCTCTTTCCTATTCTCCAGCCTAACTCTTTCTATCTTCCAGCCACTTCCTTTCTATCTTCCAGCCTAACTCCTTTCTATTCCTTCCAGCCTAACGTCCTTTCTACTCTCCAGCTAACTCGTTTCTATTCTTCCAGCTTAACCTCCTTTCTATTTTCTTCCAGGCTAACTCCTTTCTATCTTCCAGCCTAACTCCTTTCATTCTTCCAGCCTACTCCTTTCTATCCTTCCAGTCCTAACTCCTTTCTATCTTCCAGCCAACTCCTTTCTATTCCGCCTATCCTTTCTTAGCCTAACTCCTTTCTATTCCTTCCCGACGCTAACTCCTTTCTAAATTCCTTCACCAGCCTAACCTCCTTTCTATTCTTCCAGCCTAACTCCTTTCCTCAGCCTAACTCCTTCATTCTTCCAGCCTAACTCCTTTATGTCTCCAGCCTAACTCCTTTCTATTCTTCTTCTCAGCCTAACTCCTTTCTATCTCTTCCAGCCTAACTCCTTCTATTCCTTCCAGCCTAACTCCTTTCTACTTCCTTCCAGAGCCTAACTCCTTTCTATTCTTCCCAGCCTAACTCCTTCTAATCTCTTCCAGCTAACTCCTTTCTATTCTTCCAGCTAACCTTTCTATTCTCAGCTAACTCCTTTACTCTTCCAGCTTAACTCCTTTCTATTCTTCCAGCCTAACTCCTTCTATTCTTCCAGCCTAATCCTTTATATTCCTCTGCACCTAACTCCTATTCTACTTCCAGCAGGCTAACTCCTTTCTACTCTTCAATGCTTAACTCCTTTCTATTCTTCAGCTAATCCTTTTCTAACTCTTCCAGCTTAACTCCTTTCTATTCTTCCAGCTAACTCCTTTCTACTCTTCTCCAGCTAACCCTTTCTATTCCTCCAGCCTAACTCCTTTCTATTCCTCCAGCTAATCCTTTCTATCAATGATTCTCTCTGGCAAGAAGAAAATAAAATGAGGGATAACTTTGAGACACACAACACATCACACACACAACACATACACACACACCACCACACACAACACACACCCATCACACACACACACAACCACACACACACACACACAACACACCACACCACACACACACACCCACCACACCCACCACACACACACACAACACACACACACACACACACACACACACATCTACATAACCATACTACTATGACTCTATTCCACATCGTAACTGAATGCAGCAGAAATCAGATTTAGAAAACAGATAAAATACAACCTTATGGAACATGTGACTTAAGAGACACACACAGCACAGACACACAACACTATGAAAGACACAAACACGTACACACACTACACGTGAGATTTGTACTTGAGATGTGAGCGTATGTGGCCTGAGAACACACTACAGTGGAGGATGTTGTTATTGTA
>NW_019957534.1:1224296-1238077 GCF_002910315.2 Salvelinus sp. IW2-2015 | reverse complement strand
ACCGGGTTAGGGTAAGGTGAGTTTATCCTGGAAAGGCGCACAGAGGACCCGTACCTCTACCTCTGACAATTAATCCTCACCTAAACGGTAACGAATCGTTTTTCTAGCTCATCTCATCCTGCCCCCTGCTCAACTCAAGTGCTTTTGTTCTCACTTGTTGTTTAATATTATATTGGGAGGATGGCATCTACACTTGCACTTGTTAAGTTGTACACCCACGACTACCTGGCAAAACAGTTTCGTCTTCTATCACCGAGACTGTCGCGTGGTGATATCACCAATGACGCGAGTTGGCACGTGGGTGGAGTCTATTTAGCTCGATATTGGGTCTTAACCAATGTAGGATGTATAGGCAAGAAGTGCGGGTACCCTGCTGCCATAGTTAATAACAATGGAGGTAAGATGCGCACGATGGGTACCCTGGCTTTCTACAACATGAGGAGATGGGCAGACGGCTAGGATGCGTTGTCAATCGGCAGAATCTGTCGCGTCAGAAATGAGGAAGACATTATTTTTTTAGCCCTAGTGTCGCAGATGGGACTGTTGGGCGCTCTCGTTGTGGCTAGAAGGTATACCTGACTGGATGACTGTCCGCACAGCAGTGTGGGTGCAATATTGTAATAAACCTGGAGATTCACAGTTTATTTCTGGCGACGCTGGCGCAGCATGAACGTGTCCAGGTGGTCAGGTCATCGTCATGGTCATGATCTGGGATCGTGGGATGCTTGATTAGTGTAGGTACAGTTACACTGTCTAATACAGGAAGCGTAACGTTAATAACGTTACCACGTTGATTCCAAATGAGAGAGAGGAAACAGCAGATAAATACCTTATATCCATCATGTTAGCTTCCGGAATACGAGCCAGATGAGCTGCTGCCAACCTGCCAGGAAGATGACGGCGGATGAGGGCAATGAAGAACATGAGGAGAGGGAGAGAGTACGATAGGGACAATCAGAATATTGACTCATTCACCAACCACTTTAGATTTAAAAAAAATACAAAATGGGACGCTCCCACCCGTAATTGAACCATCATGAATCAAAACTACAATATATCAGACAGAGAGATCGGATCCCTCGAGCAGAGAGACGAGGTGAACATCTGTCGTTACTGCGCCTGAACGAGGCAGTTCACGCCACTCGTTCTAGGCCGTCATGAAAATAAGAAATGTGTTCTTAACTGACTTGCCAAGTAAACAATAAAACGCGCGACATCATAATTATCACACACCGAAACAAGTCCTAGACCCTCGACCTACACATCACGAACACACACACGTACCGCAACACCCCACAGACATACTCGGCCGCCCTCCAGACCTCTGCCATGTATATTAATACAACCACGACATTGGCGGCGATTGTTTACTCAGAGATGAACCAATAGGGTCATTTCCTGTCTTCACACATCCCCACCATAACACAGAATCCACAGTCAAGGAATCCCTATCTCTCATCCAAGGTAGTGCTAAAAACTGTCTATATATAATAACTTCTCGTTGTACGTTCCTGAGAACACCCCCAGCGTATACCCCAGCACCCCCCGTGCTCCCCAGTCTACCCCCAGCTTGAGAGAATCTATAGGTAGAAGACCACACCATCCACATCGACCCTCTGTTTGTACAGAACCCGGGGATGATCGGCCTCACAAGGGACCTACAGGTAGACCTTTGGTTAACACAGACCACCTGATGGTATGACAGTCGACCAACTCCTCACATTGATTACCACAGGTAGACCCCTCCATTTTACTACCAGCCTATAAGCGACTATCCAATTACCCAGCACTCGCTTTGTGTAATATATCAAGGTAGACACCCTTTGACACACTGTCAAGCACCACATGTCCGCGAAGACCGCATCTCATTGTTGCTTAACCACCAACTACTATAAGTAGAGTAAAGTTGTACTCCGTACACTTATTACTTTACAAAGAGTAGCTAGCTCACAGGTCAAGAAGCCCTCACAAGACCCAGCCAGTGAACAGTGATTATTAATCTCATTATCATGAGCTACTATAATAAACCAACTAGGTAGAACTAGCCCTACAAGAAACCAATCACATGCTCACAGACGCAATGAGTAGTCCATGTATCGTACCACCCAGGAGCGAATGTTATTGAAACACACGATCTATAATTCTACACCCTTTATAACACAGGTCACAGACCCTTAACGAAGACCACAGCACCACGGACGCATCGTCATTATTACCTGACCTACAACAGAGTAGCCCACAGGTAGCACCTTTAACACCAGGAATTTTTATTTATAGCCATAAAGTAATCTACTACAGTCAGTCACTGTGCACATACATTTCCACATTTTACATTGGTTTTGTATAGTCAGACTTGGCCCAAAAGGATTATAACCTGATAAATTACACATATAATTAAGAGATAAGAAGATCCAGTTTTCTACATTGAGGTCATTTCAGTTGTGTTGAGGTAGTTATAACTCTGTTATTAAATAAACGTTGCATTTAACCTTTTGAGTTGTTGCTAAAGTGACTCAAAACATTTCTACAATTAAATAGATTGTGTTTATTATAATTTTTATCATCTTCACAGAAACTCTGAAAGGTGGAGAGTAGGGTTGCAAAGGGTTGGAAACTTTCAAGGTAAATTTCCCATGGGAGGTTCCATGGGAATATTGGTTAAATTCATAAAAAGAGTTAGCTTATAACAGTGAACCTTTTTTTGTGGGATACACATAAGGCAATTCTAGGTCTTGTGGCATATTTTTGTTGAACTATCCCCAATTCAATGGAATTGCAATCCTCTGCATGCACAGTGCACTCTTCCATCACATGTGCAGTGCACTCTTCCATCACATGTACAGCTGATTCTCAAGATCTTGCACACTAATGAGATGCTATTGAGCCCACACTACTACATACTGTCTGAGCCAAGGACTACATGCTTTCTGGTAAGTTTTTGATTACAATACTGGTTAGGGTGAAAATATTTTATACGACATACATTATTTTTTGTTAACTAGTAAATAGTAACCTACAGCAAAGTGTYTTTAAATCATTTCCAACTTGTTAACAATTTATGCTAATTAGTTTTTGCTACCATGTGGGTTTTAGCTTGCTTGAGCCTGCTAACTGAGGAGTGTTTAATTACGACTTGTGTTCCATACGAATGTTTCATTTTAAACATTTATCTTACCAAAGAGTTGTTTAATCTACTGCTTATCTATTTATCTGTACGTGCACGCCTGACCTTAGGGATCCTTTTTAGTCTCTATTTTTGGTTTGGTCAGGGCGTGAGTTGGGGTGTGAGCATCTCGTATGTCTGGTGTTCTAATGTTGTCCTTGTTTTGTATTTCTATGTGTTTGGCCTGGTATGGTTCCCCAATCAGAGGCAGCTGTCTATCGTTGTCTCTGATGGAGAACCATACTTAGTAGCCTTCCACCTGTGTTTGTGGTAGTTATTTTCTGTTTAGTGTGTGTGTCACTTACAGAACTGTTTGTTTGTCATTTTTGTTGTTTTGTTCAGGTTTCAGTTGATTGATTAAAATATGAACACTTACCACCGCACCTTGGTCCTCTTTCTCTTCTCCTGACGACGTTTTTTACATGTACATGGAATTGTATTTGTTTTTATAGTTTTTAAACATGTTCTAATCTTTACAGAAAATGCCACGGGCACAATCTAATGTGTGGAGACAATTCACTGCAGCTAATGTAGAAGGAAAAGCTGTGTACATTTGCAAATACTGTGCAAATCATATGTAAGAATGCAACAAAGATGCAGAATCATCTGGCGCTCACAAGCAACCTCTGACAAAAGTCCTCTACTTCTATTCGAGGTGAAAATTATGAATCAGAAACCTTATCGATAGCAACAGCTCATGGTCCTCCTGGAATTACTCAAGGGAGGAATGTAGTCAGGGAATGCTGATGAATGTCTTGTTTGAGCTGTGTATGCAACTGGTTCACCTCGGATGCTCACAGGCAATGTGTATTGGAAGGATTTCTGAATGTTCTTCGCCCAGCATGCACCACTAACCAGACATGCTTTATCTACTCATTTGCTGGATGCAGATTTCAACAGAGTTCAAGTGAAGGTCAAGCAAATCATAGAGAAAGAAGACTGTATTGCAATCATCTCTGATGGGTGATCGAATGTTGATGGGCAAGGAATACTTAACTACATCATCTCCACCCCTCAACCCCTCAACCAGTATTCTACAAGAGTACAGACACAAGGGACAACAGACACACTGGTCTCTACATTGCAGATGAGCTGAAGGAAGTCATCAATGACCTTGGACAACAGAAGGTATTGTACAGATGACAGACAATGCTGCAAACATGAGCCGGGAGGACTTTGTATGCATCGCGTAAGTTAGAGTAGCAGTGGTCGGGAGTATTAGCCCTACGTGTCGTGTCGTGTCGTCAATATGCTGATAAAATGTAGGTAACATTGATCTCAAATAATTTTCTTTGTTAAAATCCCCAGCTACAATAAATGCAGCCTCCGGGTATTTAGTTTCCAGTTTACATAGTCGAGTGAAGTTCCTTGAGGGCCGTCTTGTTGTCTGCTTGAGGGGGGGGGGGGATGTAGACAGCTGTGACTATAACTGAAGAGAATTATCTTGGTAGGTAGAATGGCCGGCATTTGATTGTAAGGAATTCTAGGTCGGGTGAGCAGAAGATTTTTGAGTTCCTGTATGTTGTTATGATTCCATAATCATAAAGCATGCACCCCAGCCCTTCCTCTTCCCAGAGAGGTGTTTATCTCTGTCGGCGCGATGCATGGAGAAGCCCGGGGGCTGAACCGATTCCAACAACATATCCTGATTGAGCCATGTTTCCGTGAAACAGAGAATGTTACAATCAATTCAATTCAATTCAAGGGGCTTTATTGGCATGGGAAACATGTGTTAACATTGCCAAAGCAAGTGAGGTAGATAATATACAAAAGTGAAATAAACAATAAAAATTAACAGTAAACATTACACATACAGAAGTTCAAAACATAAAGACATTACAAATGTCATATTATATATATACAGTGTTGTAACAATGTACAAATGGTTAAAGTACACAATCTCTGACGTCGCTCTGGAATGCAACCCTTGCCCGAATTTTGTTTACCTTGTTGTCAAGAGACTGGACATTGGCGAGTAGTATACTCGGGAGCGGTGAGCGATGCTCCCTTTTKCGAAGCCTGACCAGAAGACCGATCTGTCTGCCCCTTCTGCATCGCCGTTGTTTTCGGTCAGCTGCTGGGATCAGATCCATTGTCCTGGGTGGTGGTCCGAAGAGAGCATCTGCTTCGGGAAAGTCGTACTCCTGGTCGTAATGWTGATAAGTTGACGCTGCTCTTATATCCAATAATTCTTCCCGGCTGTATGTAATAAGACTTAAGATTTCCTGGGGTAACAATCATCTCTGTCGTCGCCATAGCAGGAGTTACTTGATGAATTGCTTGGTCTAAAGTGGAGTCCTACCCTCACATACACCCATTGGTTTCTTCCAGCCTAACTCCTTTCTATCCTTCTAGCTAACTCATTTCTATTCTTCCAGCCTAACTCCTTTCTACTCTTGAAGCCTAACTCCTTTCTATTCTTCCAGCCTAACTCCTTTCTACTCTTGCAGCCTAACTCCTTTCTATTCTTCCAGCCTAACTCTTTCTACTCTTCCAGCCTAACTCTTTCTATTTTCCAGCCTAACTCCTTTCTATTCTTCCAGCCTAACTCCTTTCTATTCTTCCAGCCTAACTCCTTTCTATTCTTCCAGCCTAATCCTTTCTATTCTTCCAGCCTAACTCCTTTCTATCTTCCAGCCTAACTCCTTTCTATTCTTCCAGCCTAACTCCTTTCTATTCTTCCAGCTAACTCCTTTCTATTCTTCCAGCCTAACTCATTTCTATTCTTCCAGCCTAACTCCTTTCTATTCTTCCAGCCTATCTCCTTTCTATTCCTTCCAGCCTAACTCCTTTCTACTCTTCCAGCCTAACTCCTTTCTATTCTTCCAGCCTAACTCCTTTCTATTCTTCCAGCCTACTCCTTTCTATTCCTTCCAGCCTAACTCCTTTCTACTCTTCCAAGCCTAACTCCTTTCTATTCTTCCAGCCTAACTCCTTTCTATTCTTCCAGCCTAACTCCTTTCTATTCTTCCAGCCTAACTCCTTTCTATTCTTCCAGCCTAACTCCTTTCTATTCTTCAGCCTAACTCCTTTCTATTCCTTCATGCCTAACTCCTTTCTACTCTTCCAGCCTAACTCCTTTCTATTCTTCCAGCCTAACTCCTTTCTATTCTTCCAGCCTAACCCTTTCTATTCTTCCAGCCTAACTCCTTTCTACTCTTCCAGCCTAACTCCTTTCTATTCTTCCAGCCTAACTCCTTTCTATTCTTCCAGCTTAACTCCTTTCTATTCTTCCAGGCTAACTCCTTTTACTCTTCCAGCCTAACTCCTTTCTATTCTTCCAGCCTAACTCCTTTCTATTCTCCATCTAACTCCTTCTATTCTCCCAGCCTAACCCCTTTCTATTTCTTCCAGCCTAACTCCTTTCTATTCTTCCACCTAACTCCTTCATTCTCCAGCCTACTCCTTTCTATTCTTCCAGCCTAACTCCTTTCTATCCTTCCAGCCTAACTCCTTTCTATTCCTTCCAGCCTAACTCCTTTCTATTCTTCCAGCTAACTCCTTTTCTCTTCTTATCCTAACTCTTTTATTCTTCCAGCCTAACTCCTTTCTATTCTTCCAGCCTACTCTTTCTATTCTTCAGCCTAACTCCTTTCTATTCTCTTCCAGCCTAACTCCTTTCTATTCTTCAGCCTAACCTTTCTATTCTTCCAGCCTAATCCTTTCTATTCTTCCAGCCTAACTCCTTTCTATTCTTCCAGCCTAACTCCTTTCTATTCTTCCAGCCTAACTCCTTTCTATTCTTCCAGCCTAACTCTTTCTATTCTTCCAGCCTAACTCCTTTCTATTCTTCCAGCCTAACTCCTTTCTATTCTTCCAGCCTAACTCCTTTCTATTTTCCAGCCTAACTCCTTTCTATTTTCCAGCTAACTCTTTTTATTTTCCAGCCTAACTCCTTTCTATTCCTTCAGCCTAACTCCTTTCTATTCTTCCAGCTAACTCCTTTCTATCTTCCAGCCTAACTCCTTTCTATTCTTCCCGCTAACTCCTTTCTATTCTTCCAGCCTAACTCTTTCTATTCTTCCAGCCTAACTCCTTTCTATTCCTTCCAGCTAACTCCTTTCTATTCTTCCAGCTAACTCCTTTCTATTCTCCAGCCTAACCCTTTCTATTCTTCAGCCTAACTCATTTCTATTCCTTCCAGCCTAACTCCTTTCTATTCTTCCAGCCTAACTCCTTTCTATTCTTCAGCCTAACTCCTTTCTATTCTTCCAACCTAACTCCTTTCTATTCTTCCAGCCTAACTCTTTCTATTCTTCCAGCCTAACTCCTTTCTATTCCTTCCAGCCTAACTCTTTCTATTCTTCAGCCTAACTCTTTCTATTCTTCCAGCCTAACTCTTTCTATTCTCCAGCCTAACTTTCTATTCTTCAGCCTAACTCCTTTCTATTCTTCCAGCCTAACTCCTTTCTATTCTTCCAGCCTAACTCTTTCTATTCTTCCAGCCTAATCCTTTCTATTCTTCCAGCCTAACTTTATTCTTCAGCTAACTCCTTCTATTCTTCCAGCCTAACTCCTTTCTATTCTTCCAGCCTAACTCCTTTCTATTCTTCCAGCCTAACTCCTTTCTATTCTTCCAGCCTAACTCCTTTCTATTCTTCCAGCCTAACTCCTTTCTATTCCTTCCAGCCTAACTCCTTTATACTCTTCCAGCCTAACTCCTTTCTATTCTTCAGCCTAACTCCTTTCTATTCTTCCAGCCTAACTCCTTTCTATTCTTCCAGCCTACTCTTTATTCTCCAGCCTAACTCCTTTCTATTCTTCCAGCCTAACTCCTTTCTATTCTTCCAGCCTAACTCCTTTCTATTCTTCCAGCCTAACTCATTTCTATTCTTCAGCCTAACTCCTTTCTATTCTTCCAGCCTAACTCCTTTCTATTCTTCCAGCCTAACTCCTTTCTATTCTTCCAGCCTAACTCCTTTTCTATTCTTCAGCCTAATCCTTTCTATTCTTCAGCCTAACTCCTTTCTATTCTTCAGCCTAAACTCCTTTCTATTTTCCAGCCTACTCCTTTCTATTCTTCAGCCTAACTCTTTCTATTCTTCCAGCCTAACTCCTTTCTATTCTTCCAGCCTAACTCCTTTCTATTCTTCCAGCCTATCCTTTTATTCTTCAGCTAACTCCTTTCTATTCTTCCAGCCTAATCCTTTCTATCTTCCAGCCTAACCTCCTTTCTATTCTTCCAGCCTAACTCCTTTCTATTCTTCCAGCCTAACTCTTTCTATTCTTCAGCCTAACTCCTTTCTATTCTCCAGCCTAACTCCTTTCTATTCTTCAGCCTAACTCTCTATCTTCCAGCTACTCTTCTATCTTCCAGCTAACTCCTTTCTATTCTTCCAGCCTAACTCCTTTCTATTCTCCAGCCTAACTCCTTTCTATTCTTCCAGCCTAACTCCTTTCTATTCTTCCAGCTAACTCCTTTCTATTCTCCAGCCTAACTCCTTTCTATTCTTCAGCCTAACTCCTTTCTATTCTTTCTCCAGCCTAACTCCTTTCTATTCTTCCAGCCTAACTCCTTTCTATCTTCCAGCCTAACTCCTTTCTATTCTTCCAGCCCACTCCTTTCTATTCTTCCAGCCAACTCCTTTCTATTCAATGGATTCTGCTCTGCAAGAAAGAAATAATAAATGGGAGATAGACTTTGAGGACACACACACACACACACACACACACACACACACACACAACACACACACACACACACACACACACCACACACACACACACACACAACACACACACACACACACACACACACACACACACACACACACACACACACACACACACTACATAGAGCCATGACTACATGGAACTCTATTCCACATCAGGTACTGATGCAGCAGTAGAATCAGATTTGAAAACAGATAAATGACACCTTATGGACAGTGGGGACTGTGAAGAGACACACACAGGCACAGACACACATACACATGATAAGACACAACACGTCACGTGGAGGATGTTGTATTGTAGATATGTGAGAGTGGAGTAGTGGCCTGAGGGAACACACTACACGTGGAGGATGTTGTATTGTAGATATGTGATAGTGGAGTAGTGGCCTGAGGGAACACACTACATGTATTGTGTAAAGTGTTACTAAATGTAATGTCATGTCATATTTTAAACGGTATTTAACTGCTTTAATGTTGCTTGACTCCAGGAAGAGTAGTTTCTACCTTGGCAGGAACTATTTGAGATCCTTAATAAATACAAATACAAATAGTAGACAAATTAACATTGAATTCTCTGGCTACAGCTCTGGTGGACATTCCTGAAGTCATCATGACAATTACACACTCTGTGGCATTGTGTTGTGTGACAAAACGGCACATTTTTAGAGTGGCCTTTTATTGTCCCCAGCACAAGGTGCACCTGTGTAATGATCATGCTGTTTAGTCAGCTTCTTGATATGCCACACGTGTCAGGTGGATGGATTATCTTGGCGAAGGAGAAATGCTCACTAACAGGGTTGTAAACAAATTTATGCACAAAATTTGAGATAAATAAGCGTTATGGAATATTTCTGGGATCTTTTATTTCAGTTTATGAAACATGGGACCAACACTTCACATGTTGAGTTAATTTTTTTGTTCAATGTAGTTAACTTTTAGTTTTCTCATAATTTGGTTGTGTCTAAATGTGTTGTTGTCCTGGGGCTCTGTGGGGTCTGTTTGTGTTTGGTGAACAGAGCCCCAGAACCAGCTGACTGAGGGGACTCTTCTCTAGGTTCGTCTCTCTGTAGGTGATGGCTCTGTGGGGTCTGTTTGTGTTTGGTGAACAGAGCCCCAGAACCAGCTGACTGAGGGGACTCTTCTCTAGGTTCATCTCTCTGTAGGTGATGGCTCTGTGGGGTCTGTTTGTGTTTGTGAACAGAGCCCCAGAACCAGCTGACTGAGGGGACTCTTCTCTAGGTTCATCTCTCTGTAGGTGATGGCTTGGGATGGAATGTGTGGGCATTGCTTCTTTTTAGGTGGTTGTAGAATTTAACAGCTCTTTTCTGGATTTTGATAATTAGTGGCTATAGTTCTAATTCTGCTCTGCATGCATTGTTTGGTGTTTTGCATTTCAATTGGGTGTTAGTCACATTTTGTGAATCGGGGGTGGTAATAGGTTAGATAACTGATTCAAGTATTTTTAGCCAGATCCTAATTGGGATGTTGAGTTTTATGTTCCTTTTGATGGCGTAGAAGGACCTTCTTGCCTTATCTCAGCTCGTTCACAACCTTGTGTAATTTAGCCGTTTTTCTTTGTGCGCTCCAGGGCAACAGTATCTACATAGAATTATTATTTGTTGTCTTGGTTCCTGGACCTTTTTTGGAACCCCATTATTTTTGTCTTACTGATATTCACTGTCAGGGCCCAGGTCTGGCAGAATCTGTGCAGAAGATCTAGGTGCTGCTGTAGGCTCTCCTAGGTTGGAGACAGATCTAGGTGCTGCTGTAGGCTCTCCTAGGTTGGAGACAGATCTAGGTGCTGCTGTAGGCCCTCCTAGGTTGGAGACAGATCTAGGTGCTGCTGTAGGCCCTCCTAGGTTGGAGACAGATTCTAGGTGCTGCTGTAGGACCTCCTTGGTGGACAGATCTAGGTGCTGCTGTAGGCCCTCCTGGTTGGGACAGATCTTAGGTGCTGCTGTAGGCCTCCTGGTTGGGACAGATCTAGGTGCTGCTGTAGGCCTCCTTGGTTGGGGACAGATCTAGGTGCTGCTGTAGGCCCTCCTTGGTTGGGACAGATCTAGGTGCTGCTGTAGGCCCTCCGGTTGGGGACAGATCTAGGTGCTGCTGTAGGCCTCCTTGGTTGGGGACAGATCTAGGTGCTGCTGTAGGCCCTCCTGGTTGGAGACAGATCTAGGTGCTGCTGTAGGCCTCCTGGTTGGGACAGATCTTGGTGGCTGCTGTAGGCCCTCCTGGTTGGGACAGATCTAGGTGCTGCTGTAGGCCCTCCTGGTTGGGGACAGATCTAGGTGCTTGCTGTAGGCCCTCCTAGGTTTGGGAGACAGATCTAGGTGCTGCTGTAGGCCCTCCTAGGTTGGGGACAGATCTAGGTGCTGTTGTATGCCCTCCTAGGTTGGGGACAGATCTAGGTGCTGCTGTAGGCCCTCCTAGGTTGGGGACAGATCTAGGTGCTGCTGTAGGCCCTCCTTGGTTGGGGACAGATCTAGGTGCTGGTGTAGGCCCTCCTTGGTTGGGGACAGATCTAGGTGCTGCTGTAGGCCCTCCTTGGTTGGGGACAGATCTAGGTGCTGCTGTAGCCCCTCCTTGGTTGGGGACAGATCTAGGTGCTGTTGTAGGCCCTCCTAGGTTGGGGACAGATCTAGGTGCTGCTGTAGGCCCTCCTAGGTTGGGGACAGATCTAGGTGCTGCTGTAGGCCCTCCTAGGTTGGAGACAGATCTAGGTGATGTTGTAGGCCCTCCTAGGTTGGGGACAATAGCACTAGTAGACATTTGATTTCTGAGTCCTGTAGGGTGAGGCCGGGTGCTGCGGACTGTTCTAGTGCCCTCGCCAATTCATTGATATACGTACACTATATATCCAAAAGTATGTGAACACCCTTTCCAATTAGTGGATTCGGGTATTTCAGCCACATCTGTTGCTGACAGGTGTATAAAATTGAGCACACAGTCAAGCAATCTCCATAGACAAACATTGGCAGTAGGATGGGCCTTACTGAAGAGTTCAGTGACTTTCAACGTGGTACCGTCATAGGATGCCACCTTTCCAACAAGTCAGTTTGTTAAATTTCTGCCCTGCTAGAGCTGCCCCGGTCAATGGTAAGGGCTGTTATTCTGAAGTGGAAACGTCTAACCGCAACAATGGCTCTGAAGTGGAAATGTCTAGGAGCAACAACGGCTCAGACGTGAAGTGGTAGGCCACACATGCTCACATTACGCGACCGCTGAGTGCTGATGCGCGTAGCGTGTAAAAATCGTCTGTCCTCGGTTGCAACACTCGCTACCGAGTTCCAAACTGCCCCTGGAAGAAACGTCAGCACAAGAACTGTTCGTTGGGAGCTTCATGAAATGGGTTTCCATGGCAGAGCAGCCCAACATCACCATGCGCAATGCCAAGCATCGGCTGGAGTGGTGTAAAGATCGCCGCCATTTCGACTCTGGAGCAGTGGAAATGTGTTCTCTGGAGGGATGAATCACGCTTCACCATCTGGCAGTCTGAGGGATAAATCTGGGTTATGCGGATGCCAGGAGAACGTAGTTTTAGGAAGGACCTTTCTTGTTTCATCCTGACAATGCCCCGTGCACAAATCGAGGTCCACACAGAAATGGTTTGTCAAGATCCATGTGGAAGAACTTGACTCGCCTGTACAGAAATAGTTTGTCGAGATCCGTGTGGAAAAACTTGACTGGTCTATACAGAGCTCTGACCTCTACCCCATCAAACACCTTTGGGATGAATTGGAACGTCGACTGTGAACCAGGTGGACTAATCGCCCAACATTAGTGCTCGACCTCACTAATGCTCTTGTGGCTGAATGGAAGCAAGTCCCCGCAGCAACGTTCCCAGAAGAGTGGAGGCTGTTATAGCAGCAAATGGGGAACCAACTCCATATTAATGGCCATGATTTTGGAATGAGACGTTGGACGAGCAGGTGTCCACAAACTTTTGGTCATATAGTGTATCTGTTGAAGAGGGTGGGCCTCAAGCTGCATCCCTGTTTCATCCCACGGCCCTGAGAAAATAAATCCGTCTGTTTATTGCCAATTTAACGGCGCACTTTTTGTTAGTGTACATTGATTTTATAAAATCATATGATTTTCCCCCCCAACACCGCTTTCCATCAATTTGTATAGCAGACCCTCATGCAAAATGTTTAACTCAACAAAGCATCAGAAGACTTTGCTTTTGTTTTTTGTTTTTGTTTGTTTGTCAATAAGGGTGCGCAAGGTGAATATGTGGTCTGTCGTACGATATTTTGGTAAGAAGTGTCATGACGTTGCCTGCTTGGGTATTGCAAAACCCATCCCCCTCTCCCTGCCTCTCCCTTTCCACCACAACCCATGCGGTGATCACAGAGACGTCGTAAATTCCTGAGAATCTCCTCATGGCCAAACAGTATTAAGAGAGAGGGTAAACTTTCAGGACAAAGGAATTTTCTCCCACCTCACAGAACTTGAGGTACGAACATATTTCATGTTCCTGCAAAAGTATAAAAGATCGGTGGGGAGTCCAGCTATTAACATGCCCATTGGCCACCACGTGGGAAACTCATATGAGAGACTGTGGGACTACATTACCATACCGCTGTTTATCTTGTTATGGCTGCAGGGGGCGTATTGAAAAAAACCCCCAGGAGAGATAATCAAGTGATTCTTCTCTCACTTCCGCATGACACCCCAGAGGAAGGCGTATGACGTGTTTCTACAGTCTAAGTGACATGCCCTTTTTATAGACAAGGGCTTGAGAGCGACATCGATTTTGGAAATCTCACTTCCGGATAGGAAATGGGCTGTAAAAATAGTTCTGTTCCACTTAGAGAAATAATTAAAACGGTTTTAGAAACTAGAGACTGTTTTTATCCAATAGTAATAATAATATGCATATTGTAAGAGCAAAAATTGATTAAGAGGCGTTTGAAAATTTGCACATATTTTCCAGTTTTTCA
>NW_019957534.1:1158409-1224031 GCF_002910315.2 Salvelinus sp. IW2-2015 | reverse complement strand
GCATGTGCCCCCAACTTGCCTCCGTTGCTTGGCATAACACACATGCAACAAATAACACACACACACACACACACACACATCACACACCACACACACAACAACCACACCACACACACACACCCAACACACACACACACACCACACACACACACCACACACACACACACACACACACACACACACACACACACACACACACACACACACACACACACACACACAGCCAGATACACACACGCCCTGACTATGCACACCACGCCTGCCATGCACCACACACACACAAACTTTGAAGGCAAGCCAGTCATGGGCAGATGATTCATCCTCATCCACTCTGGTGAAGAGAAAGGTGATGAAGAACTCAGCACTGGTCTCCACACACTAGTATCTGCTAATATTCTAGCTGTGTTGAAGTAAATGTAATGCCAAGTAGAAACCTTTCATTTAAGTGTGTGTGTGTGTGTGTGGTGTGTGTGTGTGTGTGTGTGTGTGTGTGTGTGTGTGTGTGTGGTGTTGTGTGTGTGTGTGTGTGTGGTGTGTGTGTGTGTTGTGTGTGTGTGTCGGGAGAATACTGTGAATACTGATGATACCTGATGGTAATAGCGTGCTGTTTTGAATTATTTAGTTTGAAGCCTCCCCAAACCATAGCTCCTAACCTTAACCACTTTGAGATCATGCCTAAACTGTTATCCTTCATGTTGTTACTGTTTCAACCTTGCTTTAACCATGCTGAATTAACACTGTAATCCACGCAGACATGAGATGCGTAAGAAAATAGACGGAAATTTTTGATTTCCCCCCATAAACACAGTGATTTCAAGCTTGTAGCTATGAGATTTTGTTGGGGAGGTTGAGGAAGTTACCAAAATAAGGCGCATGAAACATATTTATCGTGTCTTTCTGCACTACAACACATACACACATAGCACACACACATCACTCACACTACAACACAACACACCACACACCACCACAAAAGGTACACATTGACAGCATACAAACTCCACACCTACAACACACACACAGTCCTCAAGTCGCAGCGCATCTTGTCATTGAGCGGATTGGAGCATCCCGTATGCGGACAGGTCCAGATATGGTGCTGTCACGGACTGTCCACCAAATCCCACTCCAGAATACACTGCTGACAGCTGGAACATGTCGTGCCCAGTCGCAGCACCAAACAACGAGATATCCCACAACAGACGAACCCTTTCTCCTAGCGGCTCACTTGTGCTCTAATACTTTGACGGTCTTTCTACGGTCACGCGCAACGGTTCTTCATGACGGATATCTCACCATGGAGGACTTCTCTGACGGCACTCTTTCTCATATCGGTCTCCTTCATAGACGGGCCACTTCTCTAACTTCTTTTTCATAGACGGGTCTCACTTTCTCATAGCGGTCACTCGTTCTCTAGACGGTTACTCTTTCTCATAGACGGATCACTCTTTCCTTCTCATTAGACGGGTCACCTTTGTTCATGACGCGGTTTCACTTTCTCAAGACGGGTCCACCTTTTCTCAGTAGACGGTTCCTCTCTTTCTCATACGGGACCTGTCTAGACTGGCATCTCTTTCTCATCACCCGCATCCTTCTCATAGACGGTCAACTCTGTTCTCATAGAACCTGGGTCACTCTTTCTCTATAGACGACTGTCCTCACTTCTCAGAAGACGGGCACTCTTTCTCATGCGTCGACTCGTTTCTCATAGACGGGCCACTCTTTCAGATCGATCAGACTCTCTCAGTTCCTAGACGGGTCACTCTTTCTCATAGAGGGCCTCTTTCTCAAGTACTCTTTCTCATAAGCTTGTTCAATTACGCTCTCTCATAAGACGGTTCATCTATCCCACTCTTCTCAGACGGCCTCTATGATCGGATCACCCTTTCTCATATGACTGGTCACTCTTTCTCCATAGAGGATCTTTCTAGACGGTATCTCTTCTAGAGGCCCCCTTTCCATCATACGGGTCCTCTTTCTCATAGACGGGTTCACTCTTTCTCATAGACGGGTCACTCTTTCTCACTAGACGGTCACTCTTTCTCATAGACGGTCTCCAACGGCACTCTTTCTCATAGACCGGCCTCTCTTTCTCATAGACGGCCTTCTCATGGTCCACTCTTTCTCATCGAAGTGGTTCACCTCTTTCTCATAGACGGCCACTCGTTCTTAACGAGTCATCTTTTCTAACGGGTCACTCTTTCTCATAGACGGTCGGTCACTACTTTCTCATGACGTGACTTTCATACGGGTCCATCTATCTAATAGACGGTTATAGTCTTCTCATAGACGGTCACTCTTTCCCATAGACGTGGTCACTCTCTTTCTCACAGACAGCCACTCTTTCTCACAGACGGGTCACTCGTTCTCATAACGGCACTCTTCTCTTGACGGTCAAACGCACTTTTCCTCATAGACGGGCACTCTTCCATAGACGGTCTTCTTCCTCATAGACGCGGTCACTCTTCTCTCATGTAGACAGGTCACTCTTTCTCATTAGACGGTGTCTCTCATTTCTCATAGACGTGTCACCTCTTTCTCATAGCGGTCCTCTTTCTCTATAACGGTCTACACTTTCTCATAGACGGGTTCACTCTTTCTCAAGACGGTCACCTCTATTTCTCATAACCCAGGTCACGTCTTTCTCTTAGCACGTGTCACGTCTTGCTCATAGATGGCAATGTTTTCAGCGGTCATCTTTCCTCTGCATTTTCATATAGGTCACTCATGACGGTCAACTCTCTCTGGGTTCTTCAATTAGGTACCTTTTCAAGTCACTCTTTCTCATCAGACGTGTTCTCTTCATAACGGTACTCGTTTCTCATAGGCATTTTCTCATAACTGTTACTTTTTCGACGGGATTCTTCATCGCACTCTTTTCATGACGGATCAAATCTGGTTCTCTAGGTCTTCTCTTTACATTTAACGGTCCACCCTCTTTCTCAATACGGGATCATAGCACTCTCTTTCTCATAACTGGTCCACTTCTTCTAGCCGTCTTCCAAGACGGTCCTAACTTCTCTCTAATAGGACGGGTCACTCTTTCTCAAGACGTGTCTCACCTTATGCTCATATGACGTGGCCACTTCTCATAGTCTGCACTCTCTCATTAGACGGGCCACTCTTTCTACCCATTTTAGACGGACTACTCTCAACGCTCGGTCTGCTCCTTTTTCATAGAGGCATTTTACATATGGTCCTCGTTCTCATAGACGCCCTCGTTGCTCATTAGCACGGGTACTTCTCTTTCTCGTATGACGGGTTTGCACTCGTTTTCTCAATATGACGCCGGGTCTCACTTCTGATGCGGTCACTCTCTCAAAGGGTCACTCTTTACCTAACGGCCACTCGATTCAAGACTGTCACTACATTTCTCAATAACGCCACCCTCGCAATGCGGTCGACCTTTCTCATAGGCACCGTTGTCTCACTCTTCTCATAGACGGGCCACTCTTCTATAGACGGTGCACTCCTTTCTCATAGCAGGATCACTCTTTCTCATGACGGACCTTCCTGACGGTCACTCTTTCTCATAGACGGCATCTTCTCATTGCCGTGGATTCCTATAGAACGGATCTTTCTCTACCTCACTTTCCTCATAGACGGGTTCACTCTTCTGCACAGACAGGCGCACTCCTTTCTACAGAAGGGTTCACTCTCTTTCTCATAGACGGGCCACTACTTTTCACTCAGACGTCCTTTTCATGGTCACCTTAGGGGTCCACTCTTCTTCTCATAGACTCTCTCTCTTAGACGGGCATCCTTTCTCATAGACGGCCACCTTTCTCATAACGTGCCCACTCCTTCTCACTTAGACGGGTGCCACTCTTTCTCATCAGACGGTCTCACCTTTCCTCTAGACGGGTCACTCTTGTTCATGGTCATTTTACATCGGTCTTTCTCAGTAGACGGTCTCCTGACCTTCATCTTTCCTCAATCGACGGGACTCTTCCTAGACACTTCTTTCTCATAGACGGAGCCACCTTTCATAGACGGGTCTACTTCTTTCTCATAGGACGGTTCTCTCATAGCGGTCTTTTTCCATAGACGGCACTCTTTCTCACAACGGTCTCACTCTTTCTCACGAAAGGGTCACTCTTTCTCATAGGAGACTCTCTCAACGGCATTTCTCTCGTCACTTTTCATAGAGGTCACTTTCTCATAGACGGTCACTACTTCCTCATATACGGTCACTCTTCTCATAGACGCGTGTCACTACCCTTTCTCATAGACGTGGCTCATCTGCTTGCATGAACGGTCCTCTTCTCATAGCACGGTCACTCTTTCATAGCGGTACACTTTCTTAGACGGGTCTCTCTTCTACATTAACGTGGTCACTGTCTTTCTCATAGATGGTCTTTCTTATACGTCACTTTCTATTGACGGGTCACCTTTCTCATGACGGGGTCACTCTTTGCTCATAGACGGTATCACTTCTTTCTCAGTGACGTGTCACTCTTTTCATAGAGGTCACTCTTTTCTCAATAGACGGGTCCAATCTTCATATAGGCTCACTTATAGACGGCCTCCAAGCACTCGGTTTCTCATAGACGGGTCACGCTTTCTCATAGACGGGGCACTTTTCTCATTGACGGTCCTCCTCATAATCTCTCTCATAGACGGGTACTCTTCTCATAGACGGATCTCTCTTCTCATAGACGGGGTCACTCTTTCTCAGACGGGCCACTTCTTTCTCATAGACGGGCTCTCTCTTCTCATAAGACGGTTCACTCTTCTTCAATAGACCGGGTCACTCTTTCTCATCGCACCCTAGACGGGTCACTCTTCTCATTAGACGGGTCACTTTCTATAAGTCCTCATAAGACGGCGCACTCTTTCTCATAGGACGGGTCTACGTACTCTTTCTCATCAGACGGGTCTCTCTTTCTCAAGACGCGTGCACTCTTTCTCATAGACGGGTTACTCTTCTCATAGACGGGTCTCCTTCCTTTAGGTCAGATGACTGTCCATAGACGTCTCCTTCTTATAGACGCGTCACTCTTTTCCATAGAGCGTGGTCACTCTTTCTCATAGATCGGTCACTCTTTCTCATAGACGGCATCCTCCTTTCTCATAAACGGGTCACTCTTCTCATAGCGGTCTTTTTCACTAGACGTTTTCTTCTCATAGACGGTCATCTTTCTCATAGGACGGTCACTCTTTCCCATAGACGGTCACTCTTTCTCACTAGAAGCGCACTCTTGTATAGACGTCATTCCATGACGGCCTTCACTTGATCCTCTTTCTCCATAGACGGGATCTATTTGGCACCTTCATAGCGCGTCTTCTCCATAGATCGCGGTCACTCTTTCTCATAGACGAAGGTCACTCTTCTCAACTAAGACGGTGTCACTCTGTTCAGTAGACGGGGTCACTCTTCTATAAGGTTCTTTCTCATAGACGGTCACTCTTTCTCATAGACGGTTCACTCTTCTCATAGACGGTTCATTCTAGTCACTCTTCTCATAGACGGGTCCACTCTTTCTCATAGACGGGTCACTCTTTCTCATTGGACGGGTCACTCTTTCTCATAGACGCGGCTCACTACTTCTCAAACTATCTCTGTCTCATAAGCCTTTCCTCATAGACGGTCACTCTTTCTCCAAAAGACGGGTTCACTCTTTCTCCAAAGACGTGGTCGACTCTCTAATAAGAGCGGTCACTCTTCTTCACTAACGGGTCTACTCTTTCTCATCGACGGGTCACTTTTCTCAATAGACGGCCACCTTCTCATACGTCCTCATTTAACGGGTCAACTCTTCTATAGAGGCCTTTCATAGGGTCACTCTTTCTCATAGACGGGTCATTCTTCTCATAGATGGCTCCATAGACGTCACTTTCTCTCATATACGAGCCACTCTTCCACATAGACGGGGTCCTGCTTTCCTACAGAAGGCCACTCTTTCTCAAGACTCACCTCATGACCGGTCACTCTTCTCTCATAGACGGCCTCTTTCTCATTAGACGGGTCGACTCTTTGCTCTATAGACGCGGGTCACTCTTTACTCATAACGGTCCACTCTTTCTCATGTACTCTCCGTAGACGGCACCTTCGTCACAGCTGGTCACTCTTCTCATAGACGGCTTGTCTTAACGTCTCTCTTCTCAATAGACGGGTCACCTTCTTCTCGGTTCCTCTCATAGGACGGGTCACTCTTTTCATAAGCCTCTTCTAGACGGGTCACTCTTTCATTCATAGACGGGTCACTCTTTCTCATAGACGGCGTCACTCTGTTCTCAATAGACCTGATCACTCTTTCTCATAGAACCGGCTTTCCATTGAGGTTTCCTTTCATACGCACCCTTCTAGAGCGGTATCTCTTTCTCATAGACGGGCCACCCTTCTTCATAGACGGCACCTCTTTTCTCATAGACGGTCACTCTTCCTCAAGACGGGTCTCTCTTTCTCATAGACGCGGTCACTCTTTCTCATAGACGGTTCTCTCTTTCTCATAGACGGGTCACTCTTTTCTCATAGACGGGCCACTCTTTCTCATAGGACGCGTCACTCCTTTCTCATAGACGGGTCACTCTTTGCTCATAGACGGTCTCTCTTTCTAATTAAGGTCACTCTTTCTCATAAGACGGTCTTTCTTGCTCATAGATGGGTCACTCTTATTCTCATAGACGGTCAACTCTTCTCATAGACGGGCCACTCTTCTCAAGACGGGTCACTTCCTTTCTCATAGAGGTCCTCTTTCTCATAGACGTCCTCATCTACTTTCTCATAGGACGGGTCACTCTCCATTAGACGGTCACCTTCTTTTCTCATTAACGGGTTCACTCTTTTCCTCTTAGACGCGGTCACTCTTCTCATAGACCGGGTCCTACTCTAGCGGTATTCTCTCATAACGCCCCTAACGCGGTCATCTCTTTCTTCATAGACGGGACCTCCAACGCCCTTTCTCATAGACGGGTCACTCTTTTCCATAGACGGGGTTCACTCTTTCTCATAACGGTCCATCTTGGAGAGGCTTGAAATATCAAAGCGAACAGTGTGATTTGCGTTTGTATCACACTGAAAGAGCTTCCGCTTCCCTCTCCACATGCTAAACAGCAAGCCTGTCACTAAGGTATTGATTTTGTTAGTATCTCTCTATCTCTTTCTTTCTTTGTCAATGGAGGAGGGTTGGTTAATAAAGAACTCTGCTGGAAAGGCATGGGAAGCCAATTTATTGAGGGAGAGGAGCTGCACAAAGAGTTGGCCCTCCATTTTACGAGTAGTCCTTTATCCTCAGAGGATATAGCGGAAAGAAAAACAGCCTCACTCACACACACACACTCACACACTCACACACACACACTCACACACTCACACACACACACTTCAACACGCAAGCACACACACATACTGTACACACAGACACACACACTTCAACACGCAAGCACACACAGACACACACATACACAGACACGCACACACACTTTAACAGAAACACACATGAGCAACTAATTTGCATCATCCCAAAGGGCTTTTTTTTATCTGTTTTGTTTTCCCCTTCTCCACCTGTGTGGCCACCCAGCCCTATAATTCACTATGGAAATGAGATGGACAAAATGCATCTCTGAGGTAAATGGAGAGTGCTTATTCTCATATGTTGAATTGGCGGGAATTGATTGTTAATTCATCACAACAGGGTGAAGAGCACTTCTCTTTGTTCATTTAATTACAGTCTATTATAGTCGTTCAATAAGATAACATAATGTTTGTCTGAGTATGATGATTAATCTGGATATGTAAATTTTCCATGTGGGGAATTAACGAAGAACTATCTTACCACTGGTGTATTATGTGTTATGTTGGTTCTACATTCATGTTGCACTTGTGAATTGCCTATCGTTACTATGGTTACTATGGAGCCCTGGAAGGGCCACGGTGTGTTTTTGTTTTGCTTTTCGTTGTGCACACAATAAAAAAAATGTTTAGGTCGTCATTGTGAATAAAAAATTGTTTTTAACTGACTTGCCTAGTTAAATAAAGGTTAAATAAAAAATAAAAACGTTTGGAAAACAGCTATGAGCTAGCAACCTAGCAGCTACATAAAAGGCACTTTTTTGGAACCCTCTTTGGCTGATTATGTTATTATGCATTTGACATAAAGCCATGATTGGATGACACTGAAACAAGTAACCATAATTTATGAAGAAATCATGTGTATTCTTTGAAAACTGTTTTTTTGGAAAAGTGTTGTGCTTAGCGAGAGGTTGTGCTTAGCTTGTTACATTTGCAAGCACACAAAAACATGCATCTAGTCCCTCCATGGTAAATGTGGTCCGCTGTCATTGAATCCCCACATACATGTCCATATAAATAGTGTTTAGCTAGAAACTAATTTAGATGGAAATATTTGGCGATACCTAGCAGCAATGCTAACACAGACTTTTCAGGCGATAACCAAAAGCATTCCGTTTGCACCCAAAACTATTACATGCACACTAAAAACTATTGCAAGTACACTAAAAAGTATTGCATGCACACAAAACGTATTGCAAGTACACTAAAAAGTATTGCATGCACACAAACGTATTGCAAGTACACTAAAAAAGTTATTGCATGCACCCAAACACGTATTGCAAAAAAAAAAAAAAAGGCATATCGTTACCCAAAACTATAAAACATAAAAAAAAAAAAAAAAAAAATAAAAAAAAAAAAAAAAGAAAAAAAAAAAAAAAAAAAAAAAAAAGAACGTACACTAAAAAAGTATTGCATGCACACGAAACGTATTGCAGTACACTAAAAAGTATTGCATGCACACAAACGTATTGCAAGTACACTAAAAAGTATTGCATGCACCCAAAACGTATTGCAAGTACACTAAAAAAGTATTGCATGCACCCAAAACGTATTGCAAGTACACTAAAAAGTATTGCATGCACACGAAACGTATTGCATGTACACTAAAAAGTATTGCATGCACATAAAAAAGTATTGCATGCCACTCAAAGGTATTGCATGTACACCCAGAAATCGGTTTTCAAAAGTACATTCACACCTTCCATGGCTCCGTAGATTCCCATTTCTTCCAGCATATGGGAAATAGAGTGGAATCTCACATTAGACAAGTCTGGACCTCGTCTCAGAGCATCTCACTCTGTTTTCTTTGAGCTAAAGAAATAACTGTCTAATCATAGTGTTTATTCAAATGATAAGGTGCATCTATACTTGGTGTTCCATTGAAAGACAGGAAGAGAGACACAGATGTAGAAATAATGACAGTCTTTGTTACCAGGAACTCTGTCATCATTCCTGCTGCTCCTGTTATGCGTGAATAGAAATGACCAGTATACTGTAGAATTAGCATATTGATTTCCACATGCAAGTGCAAACTACACTTCTGTCATTCAACTTCGCATGTCGAAGCCCATGTTCCCATTCGTATTTATGTTTACATAACATGACGTATTCATGAAAGCTTTCTCTATCTCCCACCCTTTTATCTCTTGTTTCCCAGAAGTGTGTGATCTCTGACAAGTCTCCCCAACGTGGCCCCTCTGCCTGCATCTTCACCACAATAACCCACCCTTATCGTCACACTCCCGCTCCCTCAATCGCGCTCTTCACCCCCTTCTTCCTCGTCCCATTCCTCCTCGTCCCTTTGATGAAGGGGAAAGTGGATCAGTAATCCGAAGATCAAACGTAGCATGTCCCCCTATGTCTCCCAGGCTTCCCTAATCCTGGATTTGTTCCATTTCCCACCCTGGCTGGGAACCAGTTCAGGCTGCATCTACACTCCAACACATCAAACAGCCCCTCGACTTTGTGTTTGTGTGCTTGTGTGTGTTGTTGTTGTTGTGTGTATGTATATTTGCATGTCTTTCGTGTGTGTGTCATATGTACTGTATGTATGCGTGCAATATTTTGGTTATTTTTTGTTTTTAAACAACTAATTGACCGATRTCCGTTAAATTATTTGAATTCCATTATGTTCATTTTTTTTCTTCTCTGAGCTCAATGCGCACATCGCGCAGTTTCAGATCCAGCCTGAACCTTCCAACGTAGTAGGGAGTTGTAGTTTCCAACAAGCCAATATTCTACATAGTTTAGAGAATAAAACTTGGTAATTCACTACAATAACCAAAATCCATTGCGCATCTTTTTGTCCTTCTATGTTTCCAATACGCCTGCTACGGAGAGACAGAACAATGCGTGATCGTGAGGTGATATAGAGAGCAGCTGTTGCTTCGTGAGGTATCGCTACCTAAAAATACATGATTTAAGTTATTGATAGTAGGTATTCAGCAGTCATAAAAGTATGCCTGATTTACTTTTGAAGAACTACAAAATAGTGATTTTGTCAGACAGCATATGCAGGAGCTCTATAGAGATGAGATGACTTGGAAGGAAGTAAATCAAATTAAATAAAGGTGTAATAAATAAATAAATAAAAAACGTATTATTATTTAATAAAATATTAAATTTTATTTGTCACATACACATATTTAGCAGATGTTATTGTGAGTGTTGCGAAATGCTTATGTTTCTAGCTCCAACAGTGTAGTAATATCTAACAATACACACATCTAAAAGTACAAGAATAGAATTAAGAAATATAGAAACATTAGGATGAGCAATGTTGGAGTCCGGAGTATAAATATATTTTGAATATACTGTATATGATGGGATTTATAGACATTATGGACAGTATTGTGTGTGGATAGAATATATAGTATATATGAAGAATATGTGGATAGAATAGTGTACAGTATGTACTGCAAAGTTAAGTAGGGTGGACTTGACTAGAAAACAGAATATACAGTACATATGAAATCAGTAAAACAGTACTGTATGTAAACATTATTAAAGTGACCATTGTTCCATAATGAAGTTATCAAATACAACAAATGTAGTATACACAACAACTAAAATATTTTAATAAAGAAAGTAATGTGAGTACATTATGGTTAATAAGTGATAAGCAGTAATGTTAAATCACTACCATCATGGGACTTTTATTAATAGTTTTATTCTGTGTTGTTACAGCACTCAACCCATATAATACATAGTGCATTCAAAGAAAAACATTTTTTTAATTTAACGGAAACGACCTCAAAAAGCATTGATCGCTCAGCACTACTCAGTAACTTCCTGTTCGACACAGCTTTGACTCAGACCCTTGAGGCTGGTTTTTGACGGTGGCAGTCCAGGACAATCTGCTTTAGAGCTCCAGTTGATAGGGCTTATGACTAAGAATGGAGGCTGCATCATGACAAGGGAAAGCTCCTACCATATCACTGTCACTCCACCCTATGGTTACCTGGGCTTCATCATGACCAGGGATAGCTCCTACCATATCACTGTCAATCCACACTATGGTTACCTGGGCTGCATCATGACCAGGGATAGMTACTACCATATCACTGTCAATCCACACTATGGTTACCTGGGCTGCATCATGACCAGGGATAGCTCCTACCATAACACTGTCAATCCACACTACAGTTACCTGGGGTGCATCATGACAAGGGATTATTCCTACCATAACAGTGTCACTTCACAGTACAGTTACCCGGGATGCATCATGACAAGGGATAATTCCTACCATAACATTGTCACTTCACAGTACAGTTACCCGGGATGCATCATGACAAGGGATAATTCCTACCATAACACTGTCACTACACACTACCGTTTCCTGGGCTGCATCATGACAAGGAATAGCTCCTAACAAAACACTACCACTCCACACTACAGTTACCTGGGCTGCATCATGACAAGGGATAGTTCCTAACAAAACACAATCACGCCACACTACAGTAACCTGGGCTGCATCATGACAAGGGATAGCCTCCTAACAAAACACATCACCACTCTCACACTACAGTTCCTGGCTGCATCATGACAAGGGATAGTTCCTACCATAACACACTGTCACTCACACATACAGTTCCTGGCTGCATCATGACAAGGGATAGCTCCTAACAAAACACTACACTCCACACTACAGCCTGTGCTGCATCATGACAAGGGATAGTTCCTACCATAACACTGTCACTCCACATAACAGTTCTGTGCTGCATCATGACAAGGGATAGCTCCTACCATAACACTGTCACTCACACACTAAGTTACCTGGGCTGCATCATGACAAGGGCATCCTACCATAACGTTCACATCCACTACAGTTACCTGGGCTGCATCATGACAAGGGATAGATCCTACCATAACACTGTCACTCCACACTACAGTTACCTGGCTGCATCATGACAAGGGATAGTCCTACCATAACACTGTCACTCCACTCTACAAGTTACCTGGGGCTGCATCATGACAAGGGATAGTCCTACATAACACTGTCACTCCCACCAACAGTTACCTGGCTGCATCATGACAAGGGATAGATCCTACCATAACACGGTCACTCTCACTACAGTTACCTGGCTGCATCATGACAAGGGATAGCTCCTACCATAACACTGTCACTCACATAACAGTTACGGGATATCATGACAAGGGATATCCTCCCATAACACTGTCACTACACCTACAGTTACTGGGCTGCATCATGAAAGGGATAGTCCTACCATAACACTGTCACTAACACTACAGTTCCTGGCCTGCATCATGACAAGGGATAGCTCCTACAAAACCTACACTCCACACTACAGTTACCTGGGCTGCATCATGACAAGGAATAGTCCTACCATAACACTGTCACTCCACACACAGTTAACTGGCTGCATCATGACAAGGGATAGTTCCTCATAACATGTCACTCACACTACAGTTCCTGGCTGCATCATGACAAGGGATAGTCCCTACCATAACACTGTCACTCCACACTACAGTTAACTGGGCTGCATCATGACAAGGGATAGTCCTACCATAACACTGTCACTCCACTACAGTTACCTGGGCTGCATCATGACAAGGGATAGCTCCTACGCATAACACTGTCACTCCACTACACAGTTAACCTGGGCTGCATCATGACAAGGGATAGCTCCTACCATAACACTGTCACTCCACCTACGGTTACCGAGGCTGATCATGACAAGGATAGCTCTACCATACACTGTCCATCCACACTATGTACCTGGGCTGCATCATGACAAGGGATAGTCCTACCATAACACTGTCACTCCACACTACAGTTACCTGGGCTGCATCATGACAAGGGATAGTCCTACCATAACACTGTCACTCCACACTACAGTTACCTGGCTGCATCATGACAAGGATAGTTTACCTATCACTGTCATCCACACTACGTTTACCTGGGCTGCATCATGACAAGGGATAGTCCTACCATAACACTGTCACTCCACACTAACGTTACCTGGGCTGCATCATGACAAGGGATAGTCCTACCATAACACTGTCACTCCACACTACAGTTACCTGGGTGCATCATGACAAGGGATAGTCCCTACCATAACACTGTCACTCCACCTACAGTTACCTGGCTGCATCATGACAAGGGATAGCCTACAATAACACTGTCACTCCACTACAGTTACCTGGGCTGCATCATGACAAGGGATAGCTCTACCATAACACTGTCACTCACATAAATTACTGGGATTATCATGACAAGGGATATCCTAAATAACACTGTCACTACACACTACAGTTACATGGGCTGCATCATGACAAGGGATAGCTTCCTACCAATAACACTGTCACTACACACTACAGTTTCCTGGCTGCATCATGACAAGGGATAGCTCCTACAAAACACACCACTCACACTCAGTTACCTGGGCTGCATCATGACAAGGGATAGCTCCTACCATAACACTGTCACTCCAACTACAGTTACCTGGGCTGCATATGACAAGGATAGCTTCTACAAATACACTGTCAACCACACAAGTTACCTGGGCTGCATCATGAAAGGGATAGTCCTACCATAACACTGTCACTCCACATCAGTTACCTGGGCTGCATCATGACAAGGGATAGTCCTACCATAACACTGTCCATCCAACTCAAGTTACCTGGGTGCATCATGACAAGGGATAGTCCTACCATAACACTGTCACTCCACTCTACAGTTACCTGTGCTGCATCATGACAAGGGATAGATCCTACCATAACACTGTCACTCCAACTACAGTTACTGGGCTGATCATGACAAGGGTAGCTCTACCATAACACTGTCACTCACATAAAGTTACCTGGGATTATCATGACAAGGGATATCCCTACCATAACATGTCACTACACACTACAGTTCTGGGCTGCATCATGACAAGGGATAGTTCCTACCAATAACACTGTCACTACACACTACAGTTCCTGGCTGCATCATGACAAGGGATAGCTCCTACCAATAACACTGTACACCACACTACAGTTACCTGGGCTGCATCATGACAAGGGATAGTCCTACCATAACACTCGTCCACTCCACTACAGTTACCTGGGCTGCATCATGACAAGGGATAGCTCCTACCATAACACTGTCACTCACACTACAGTTACCTGGGCTGCATCATGACAAGGGATAGCTCTACCATAACACTGTCACTCCACACTACATGTTACCTGGGCTGCATCATGACAAGGATAGTTCCTACCATAACACTGTCACTCACACACTACAGTTATCCTGGCTGCATCATGACAAGGGATAGCTCCTACAACAAACACTACCACTCCACACTACAGTTACCTGGGCTGCATCATGACAAGGGATAGCTCCTACCATAACACTGTCACTCCACATACAGTTACTGGCGCATTTATATGACAAGGGATATCCTACCATAACACTGTCACCCACACTACAGTTTCATGGGCTGCATTCATGACAAGGGATATCTCCTACATAACACTGTCACCTACACACTACAGTTACCTGGGCTGCATCATGTACAAGTCGAATTATAGGTTCTGGACATTATTGTAACATCGTGGAGTTCACTTTTGGTTGGGTGATCTCATCAAGACATGGTTATCCGGGCTGGGGATTATGCATGACAGGGGGGATTATTCCTACCCTCTGGCTTGAAGTGGTAGTAGTTTAATGTGTTAGGAGCTTATCCACAGTGTCAATACTGGATCCACTTCCAAGGCCAGGTAACTTAGTGTGTAGTGACATGTTAGGAGTGGATCTTATCGCTGTCATATAGCACAGCACCTCCCAACTAGAAAACTGGTGATGTCGATGGGTCGGTTGCAAGATCGAGTGGAATACATATAGGGTAAGGTTCAGATCATTGTATTCGTATATCCCAGGTAACTGTTACTTGTGAAGTGACCATAAGTTGTTAACACTGGTAGTGCAGAACTTGCTATCCACACACCACCAGTTAGTCACCTGTGCCTGCATATGCATGAGCCACCCAAGGTGAGACGATGATAGGCTTCCTGAACAAACACTTAGTGACCCAGTGTTATGGTAGAAAACTCCCTTGATGACAAGACATGCCATGACAACTCGGATAGTTATCTGCTGAGGCTGCGAATGCAGGCGAATTATGGGGGTAGTAGGAATATCCTCCCTATACTGCTCATGAATACAATCTGCGATGCGACTAAACTGCTTATGTATGGAGTGACAGTGCTTCTAACATGTTGTCCTATAGTGCTGGCAGTACATAGATCCCATTGGGGATCATGAATGCGTCAGCCACCTACCGTATACTGTAGTGTGGAGTGGTATGTTTGTTAGGAGCTAATCCCTTGTCATGATGAGGCAGGAAATGTAGTGTGTAGTGAGACAGTGCTGTATCACTGGAGGAAAGCTACCAATCACTTGACCAGTTATCCGAATGCTATGGCGGCATTTAATCATGACGTACGGCATATATGATGTCTCGTTGAGACCTTAACTGACAAGTGATAACTGGTAAAGAGCTATCCTCCGTCCATCGTCATCGATGGCAGCCTCGTAACGGTAATGTGGACATGACACCACCGTACTAGTTTACCATGGTAGCGAGCTTATCCTCTGTGGGTGTATGCATCATGGACAAAGGGACCACAGGTACGCTGTAGCTGAAGTCCAGTTACTACCATAACACTCGTGCATACTTGGTGCCACAGGCTAACTATCCCTTCATCAGTAGTAATCATGATGCACGAGCATTACCTGGGCACTCATGTATGCTATAGAATCAGTAGAGGGATATGATCGTCTGAAGAGGCCAATAACTACGGTCACTGTGCTGTTGTTAGGAACTATCCCCTTTGGTCTCACCACACGTAAATGCAACAGGTTCTCTCATGAGGGACTGGAACGTCGGATCATGACAAGTGGATAGTAGTACTCATGCTATAGCCGTAGTGGAAACAAACTGGATCCACTTTCAACTTCTTGCATACACGTATAGCCCCATGCAAACTGTAAGTTGGGCGTAGGTCATCATCGACGTAGGATGGGTATGATGCTTCCAGGAAATACAACAGAATCACACATTCGCGATGCGACGATAAATCACATCCCAGGTAACTATTGTGGAGTGACAGTGGTTCATATGAACAGGAATAGCGAGCCTACCCTATGGGTGGCCTACCATCATGACATGACAGGCCCAGTGAGGTTCACACTGTACGAGCTGACAATAAAACTGTGAGTCACTTACTATACACTGTGTAGGAACAAAGTCTATCCTTGGTAATGATGGGCATGCCCAGTCGATGACACTCGTAGCAAGATGGGAGTGGGACCATAAGGTGCTCTCATATACGAAAGACATTGTAGCAAACACAATACTAATGGTTTACCTGGTGCTCCGCAGATTCAAAATGTACGAAAAGGGATGACCACCCTCCCTAACGTAATAACTGTAGTGTAGCGGACTAGTCTAGACAGTCCACAAGTTTAAGTTCAGGTATAGGCCAGCTATTCCCTTGTCAGTGGAATTGGCAATCATCGAGCGACAAGGGACTCACCGTTCCAGGGGCTAACTCGTACCGTGTTGAGATGGACAACGACTGATATATGGACCAGGATCTATCACTACAGTTCACCTTGTCATGATTGTGGCAGGCCTATGGCATCACTGAAATGAGTGATTAGGGCATCTCTTAGCCAATCACAATGACTACATTTGTAGTCACGGTAGCTTATCACTTTCATGTACACAGCCTCGGATACACACTCTACAGTTTACCAAGTGTGGAAGTGACAGTGTTATGGTAGGTAGGGCCTGCATCTTACCTGTACGAAGCAGTATGAGAGTCGCCCACTACGCAAGAATCTACTACTCAGGTCACGTCAGTGGAGTCCATCCACTGTTTAGAGCTGGCTTCACTGTACAAGGGAGTAGCTCTACACATAATACACTGTCCACTGCCATTGTGGTTTTTTTTCCAGGCAGGTGTTCTACATGGTAGGAGTGGGCTGCTTTCGATGACAGGGATACTTTCTAAGAAAACACAGTCACGCCACACTACAGTTACCTGTAGTTTTTCACCTGTCTTTGTGCTTGTCTCCACCCCCCTCCAGGTGTCGCCCATCTTYCCCATTGTCTCAAGTGTATTTATACCTGTGTTCTCAGTTTATCTGTTGCCAGTTCGTCTTGTCAGGTCTTACCAGCGTGTTTTCCTGTCTGCTTTCTCAAGTACTGTTTCCTAGTTTCCCCGGTTCTGACCAGTCTGCCTGGCCTGACCCCAAGCCTGCCTGCTGTTCTGCACCTGCCTGACTCTGACCCATTTAGGAACCTCTGCCTGCCCTGGATTACGGACCTCTGCCTGCCTTTGACCTGTCTTTTGCCTGCCCCCTGTTTGGGTCAATAAACATCTGTGACTCTAGCTGTCTGCATCTGGGTCTTATCCTGAGTTCTGATACCATGACCAGTTTCCTTCCTGTCCTACCACTCAGTTCAGAAGGATGACTGTATCTTCTATGTGTCTGGGTGATTTAATACATAATCCACAGCATAATTATTAACTTGACCATAGTTAAAGATATATTCAATGTCTGATTTGTTATTGTTATCCATCTACCAACCACTGCCCTTCTTTATGAGTCTTTCAAAAAGCTCTGTGATCTTTGCAGTTGAATCTGTGCTTGAAATGCAATACTTGACTGAAGGACCTTACATATGTTGTATGTATGTATGTGGGACAGAGAAGGGTTWGTCATAAAAAAATCATGTAAACCCATATTATTTCACAGAGATCCACACAGATGTAACTATGTGATTTGTTAAGACGAAATGTACTCCTGAACTAATTTAGGCTTGCCTAAACATAGGGGCTGAATCCTTATGCTACAATGTTTTATTTATCAAAACAACATCATGATTTTACTTCCACTTTGACATTACAGAGTCAATGTGTCAATTGTTGACAAAAAAATACAATTAAATCCATTTTAATCCCACTTTGTAACACAATAAAATGTTTTGAAATCCAAGCAGCCTAAATTATTTTGCAAGGCACTGTATGTGAATGTGATGATTTCAGAGGTTGTGGGGATTACTGTGAAAAGCCATTGTTGTATTAAAATGTTATTCAGCAATATGACTTGATATTATATGAGCCATAGTGTGTTGGCAGGACATGCATTTGTTTTTTATTGGCTGTGATAGACATTTGAAATAGACCTTAGTGGTTTGGAGCACTGTGAATCCTCCATTAGTCTGAGCTGTGACAGAAAGACACAGATCAGCTTCCACTCCGGAAAAGGTCAGTTCAATACAAACAATTTTGGGTGCGACCGTGGCTTTATTATTCTCTCTCTTTCTCTTTCTCTGTCACTTTTTCTCTCTCCCCCCTCTCTCTCTCTCTCTGCACATGGACTGATCTACACGACTCACAGGTCTGTCTTGCTAGCACAACACAGGTCAGTCTAGTACAACACAGGTCAGTCTAGTACAACACAGGTCAGTCTAGCACAACACAGGTCAGTCTAGTACAACACAGGTCAGTCTAGCACAACACAGGTCAGTCTAGCATAACACAGGTCAGTCTAGTACAACACAGGTCAGTCTAACACATCGCCTTTGTGTGAGAACCAAGGGACAGTTCAACATTACCCCTGCCCCTTTTCTGCTTGCCTGCTGGTATGGCGTAAGCGAAATCAATGTACACAGCAGTACTTCCTTTTCTCTACAGGGGACAATGTATTAATACGCTTCAATCATGTTCATACCAATGAATCCAAACTGTTAACATTCATCTGACAACTTTGTGGACTTGTGTTTGGTTAACCACTTGTTTAATACTTTATGTTGGACTCTCTGCCAAGAATTAAGAAGGATCCTGTCTTCAGTCACGATTCCACAGATGGGTCTAGACTCGTGTTAGTTTTAATCACATGCATTTCCTGAGCACACGTCTCCGAGAAGCAACGCTCATTTTAACCAAGACACATCACTTCAAATAATGCTGAGAAGCAACACTAATTTAAACCAAGACACATCACTTCAAATAATGGTGAGAAGAAGCCTAATTAAAACCAAGACACATCACACATAAGTAATCACACAACAGGTTTATTAAACCTATTAAACCACATAATGTTGAAGTCTAATTTAGCAATTCATTAAGACTGTTAGCCCATTGTCAGATGTTTTGTACAGCGTGTGTCCCAAATGGCACCCAATTACCTATATAGTGGACTACCCTATGTGCCCTGGTCAAAATAAGTGCACTATAAAGGAAATAGGGTGCCGTTTTGAGCTCTGAGACGGGAAGTCCTGTGACTAATGAACTATGCATTTTAAACAGCATTATGTGGTTTAATAGACCTGTTGTTATATTGATTCAGTTAAAGATTCAGTCCAGGATCTTAAGCACTTACTGTAGGAATTCATAACATATTGTACAATTTTCAGGGACCCGTTTTGGCTCATGAGCATTACTTTCAAAACTACTGACTGAAATGATACAAAACCTTTATACAAAACATCACTTTAATGTTGACTCATAACTACCATGTATTTCCTGCCCACAGGCAGACATATTTGTTTTCATTTGGAGTGCAAACTATTTGTACTGTATAGTTCAGACTGTCTTATTAAAATCAGCCCTGAACAGCATTGTTCGTCACAACAGAAATGTTAGATTTTATTCAGACCAGAATTTGATTAATATGAAAACAGAAGATGGTGATGTAGCTGTAATAAGGCATGCCGTAAGGACACACACAATCCTTATCTAAGACTTTGTATACACAACTTTATATGATTTATTTATGAACCTTTATTTGTCCAGGAAATCCCATTGAGACCTGGCCAAGAGGGCAGCTCAATAAAAAGCACATGAATCATAATACACAATCTACTGTTCCATAAGTCAATTGCATGTATTTTCCTTATTCTCCCTCACGATGTGGAAATGCCTCATTTTAAGGTTTATAATAGACATAATTAATTGTATTCATACAGTTAAGAACTCCTGAAAATGATATATATGCTATAACCTTTTGGCCTTGTAATTGTTGACGGTAAATGCTGATGAGGTCACTGGCCCCATGACCACCCCTCAGTATAACATGTCCTTACAGTTGACTGATTTGAAGGATGTCTTGCCCACTGCCGAGTAATTGAAATGTGTTGACATGTATGTTCCACTGGGATAATCAGTTTGAACTGTCAAGTCTACCAACCAATGTGGTAGGGAACCCCATGAGTGCTTGCACTGCAGTTTAGTACAGCATGGGTTCAATGATCTGACTGAATCAATGCTGTTATGCTGCTTTTCGACTGTAACACCAGTGTTACATTACTGCATACACTCTTATGTTATACTAGAGAAATTGTGTTTCTATAGCTAGGGCTGACAGTGAGAACTTGTTAAGTGCAGAAACACCATCATCTGCATAATCAAAACAGTTGCTCTGTGATAAGGTATTCATGTTCACAGTTAGCCATTGTTATGTAAATGTAAGCTGAAAAGTACCAGTGCCCTGGATTTGGCCGTAAAGATGGCGCCCGGAGAACAAGGCTGAGGTTTTACGTATCCTAACCAATTGTATTTCTTTGTTCGTTTTTTTGCGTTGTTTGTAACTTATTTCTTTACTTATTTTGTATATAATGTTGCTGCTACCTTCTCTTATGACCATAAATAACTTCTGGACATCAGAACTGCGAATACTCACCACGGACTGGCAAAATCCTTTTTTTCCTTTAATGAGTCTGACGAGCTCAAAGTGAATGATATACTGCGTTCCCGGGAACAGGTCCAGATCCCCGTCATTTGCGTAAAGAGAAGGAGGAGAAAAAGTGGCCAGAGGGCGGGCTGCCTTGGGAGAATTCATAGGCGATCGAAAAAAACACCACTTCCTTCCATTCTGCTATCAAATGTGCAATCTTTGGAAAATCTTTGGAAAATGAAATCGATGACCTACACGGAAGACTAAATTACCAACGGGACATTAAAAACTGTAATATCATATACTTCACAGAGTCGTGACCTAATGACGACATTATCAACATACAGCTGGCTGGTTAAACGCTGTATCGGCAGAATAGAACAGCTGCGTCTGGTAAGACAAGGGGCAACGGACAATGTTTTTTTTGTAAATAACAGCTGGTGCATGATATCTAAGGAAGTCTCAAGGTTTTGCTCGCCTGTTCAACGCTGGTCCGACCAATCTGAATCCACGCTTCAAGACTGCTTCGATCACGCGGATTGGAATATGTTCCGCATCGCGTCCAACAACAATATTGACGAATATGCTGATTCGGTGAGCGAGTTCATTAGGAAGTGCATTGACGATGTCGTACCCACAGCAACGATAAAAACATTCCCAAACCAGAAACCGTGGATTGACGGCAGCATTCGCGTGAAACTGAAAGCGCGAACCACTGCTTTTAACCAGGGCAAGGTGACCGGAAGCATGACCGAATACAAACAGTGTAGCTATTCTCTCCGCAAGGCAATCAAACAGGCTAAGTCTCAGTACAGAGACAAAATCGAGTCGCAATTCAACAGCTCAGACACAAGGGTATGTGGCAGGGTCTACAGTCAATCACGGATTACAAAAAGAAGACCAGCCCCGTCGCGGACCAGGATGTCTTGCTCCCAGACAGGCTAAACAACTTTTTGCCCGCTTTGAGGACAATACAGTGCCACTGACACGGCCCCCTACCAAAACCTGCGGGCTCTCCTTCACTGCAGCCGAGGTGAGTAAAACATTTAAACGTGTTAACCCTCGCAAGGCTGCAGGCCCAGACGGCATTCCCAGCCGCGTCCTCAGAGCATGCGCAGACCAGCGGCTGGTGTGTTTACGGACATATTCAATCAATCCTTATCCCAGTCTGCTGTTCCCACATGCTTCAAGAGGGCCACCATTGTTCCTGTTCCCAAGAAAGCTAAGGTAACTGAGCTAAACGACTACCGCCCCGTAGCACTCACTTCCGTCATCATGAAGTGCTTTGAGAGACTAGTCAAGGACCATATCACCTCCACCCTACCGGACACCCTAGACCCACTCAATTTGCTTACCGACCCATAGGTCCACAGACGACGCAATCGCAACCACACTGCACACTGCCCTAACCCATCTGGACAAGAGGAATACCCATGTGAGAATGCTGTTTCATCGATTACAGCTCAGCATTTAACACCATAGTACCCTCCAAACTCGTCATCAAGCTCGAGACCCTGGGTCTCGACCCCGCCCTGTGCAACTGGGTCCTGGACTTCCTGACGGGCCGCCCCCAGGTGGTGAGGGTAGGTAACAACATCTCCACCCGCTGATCCTCAACACTGGGGCCCCACAAGGGTGCGTTCTGAGCCCTCTCCTGTACTCCCTTTCACCCACGACTGCGTGGCCATGCACGCCTCCAACTCAATCATCAAGTTTGCGGATGACACTACAGTGGTAGGCTTGATTACCAACAACGACGAGACGGCCTACAGGGAGGAGGTGAGGGCCCTCGGAGTGTGGTGTCAGGAAAATAACCTCACACTCAACGTCAACAAAACAAAGGAGATGATTGTGGACTTCAGGAAACAGCAGAGGGAGCACCCCCCTATCCACATCGACGGGTCAGTAGTGGAGAAGGTGGAAAATTTTAAGTTCCTCGGTGTACACATCACGGACAAACTGAATTGGTCCACCCACACAGACAGCGTTGTGAAGAAGGCGCAGCAGCGCCTCTTCAACCTCAGGAGGCTGAAGAAATTCGGCTTGTCACCAAAAGCACTCACAAACTTCTACAGATGCACAATCGAGAGCATCCTGTCGGGCTGTATCACCGCCTGGTACGGCAACTGCTCCGCCCACAACCGTAAGGCTCTCCAGAGGGTAGTGAGGTCTGCAGAACGCATCACCAGGGGCAAACTACCTGCCCTCCAGGACACCTACACCACCCGATGTCACAGGAAGGCCATAAAGATCATCAAGGACAACAACCACCCAAGCCACTGCCTGTTCACCCCGCTATCATTCAGAAGGCGAGGTCAGTACAGGTGCATCAAAGCAGGGACCGAGAGACTGAAAAACAGCTTCTATCTCAAGGCCATCAGACTGTTAAACAGCCACCACTAACATTTAGCGGCCGCTGCCAACATACTGACTCAACTCCAGCCACTTTAAAAATGGGAATTGATGGAAATTATGTAAAAATGTACCACTAGCCACTTTAAACAATGCCACTTAATACAATGTTTACATACCCTACATTACCCATCTCATATGTATATACTGTACTCTATATCATCTACTGCATCTTGCCATCTTTATGTAATACATGTACCACTAGCCACTTTAAAACTATGCCACTTTATGTTTACATACCCTACAGTTACCTATCTCATATGTATATACCGTACTCTTATACCATCTACTGCATCTGCCATGCCGTTCTGTACCACCACTCATTCATATATCTTTATGTACATATTCTTTATCCCCTTACACTTGTGTGTGTGTGTAAGGTAGTAGTTGTGGAATTGTTAGGTTAGATTACTGTTGGTTATTACTGCATTGTCGGAACTAGAAGCACAAGCATTTCGCTACACTCGCATTAACATCTGCTAACCATGTGTATGTGACTAATAAAATTTGATTTGATTTGATTTGATAGAGTATCTCATGATAAGCTGTAGACCACACTATCTACCTAGAGAGTTTTCATCTGTATTTTTGTAGCTGTCTACATACCACCACAGACTGATGCTGGCACTAAGACCGCACTGAATGAGCTGTATTCCGCCATAAGCAAACAGGAAAACGTTCACCCAGAGACGGCGCTCCTAGTRGCCGGGGACTTTAATGCAAGGAAACTGAAATCCGTCTTATCAAATTTCTATCAGCATGTTAAATGCGCAGAGGGAAAAATACTCTGGACCACCTCCACACACAGAGAAAGCTTTCCCTCGCCCTCCATTTGACAAATCTGACCATAATTCTATCCTGATTCCTGCTTACAAGCAAAAATTAAAGCAGGATGCAGCAGTGACTCCATCAATAAAAAAGTGGTCAGATGAAGCAGATACTAAGCTACAGGACTCTTTTGCTAGCACAGACTGGAATATGTTCTGGGATTCCTCTGATGGCATTGAGGAGTACACCTCATCAGTCATTGTCTTCATCAATAAGTGCATCGAGGACATCATACCAACAGTGACCGAACGTACATACCCCAACCAAAAGCCATGGATTACAGGCAACATCCGCACTAAGCTAAAGGCTAGAGCTGCCGCTTTCAAGGAGCGGGACTCTAAACCAGAGGCTTTTACAAAATCCTGCTATGCCCTCTGACGAACCATCAAACAGGCAAAGCATCAATACAGGCCAAAAATCGAATCGCATTACACCAGCACCGACGCTCGTCTGATGTGGCAAGGCTTGCAAACCATTAAAGACTACATAGGGAAGCACAGCTGAGAGCTGCCCAGTGACACAAGCCTACCAGATGAGCTAAACTGCTTCTGTTCTCACTTCGATGCAAATAACACTGAAACATGCATGAGAGCAACAGCTGTTCCAGAAGATTGTGTGATCACGCTCTCCGCAGTCGATGTGAGTAAGACTTTTAAACAGGTCAACATTCACAAGGCTGCAGGGACAGACGGATTACCAGGATGTGTATTGCGAGCATGCGCTGATCAACTGGCAAGTGTCTTTACTGACATTTTCAACCTCTCCCTGTCTGAGTCTGCAATACCAACATGTTTTAAGCAGACCACCATAGTCCCTGTGCCCAAGAACAATAAGGTAACCTGCCTAAATGACTACCGACCCGTAGCACTCATGTCTGTAGCCATGAAGTGCTTTGAAAGGCTGGTCATGGCTCACACCAACACCATTATCCCAGAAACCCTAGACCCACTCCAATTTGCATACCGGCCTAACAGCTCCACAGATGATGCAATCTCTATTGCACTCAACACTTCCCTTTCCCACCTGGACAAAAGGAACACCATAGTGTCCTCAAAGCTCATCAATAAGCGAAGGACCCTGGGACTAAACACCTCCCTCTGCAACTGGATCCTGGACTTCCTGACGGGCCGACCCTGTGGTAAGGGTAAGGGTAGGTAACAACACATCCGCCACACTGATCCTCAACGCAGGGGCCCCTCAGGGGTGCGTGCTCCGTCCCCTCCTGTACTCCCTGTTCACTCATGACTGCACGGCCATGCACGACTCCAACACCATCATCAAGTTTGCTGATGACACAACAGTGGTAGGCCTGATCACCGACAACGACGAGACAGCCTATAGGGAGGAGGTCAGAGACCTGGTCATGCGGTGCCAGGACAACAACCTCTTCCTCAATGTGATTAAGACAAAGATGATGATTGTGGACTACAGGAAAAAGAGTACCGAGCATGCCCCCATTCTCATCGACGGGGCTGTAGTGGAGCAAGTTGAGATCTTCAAGTTCCTTGGTGTCCACATCACCAACAAACTAACATGGTCCAAGCACACCAACACAGTCGTGAAGAGGGCACGACAAAACCTATTCCCCCTCAGGAGACTGAAAAGATTTGGCATGGGTCCTCAGATCCTCAAAAGGTTCTACAGCTGCACCATCGAGAGAATCCTGACTGGTTGCATCACTACCTGGTATGGCAACTGCTCGGCCTCCGACCGCAAGGCACTACAGAGGGTACTGCGTATGGCCCAGTACTTCACTGGGGCCAACTTCCTGCCATCCAGGACCTCTATACCAGGCGGTGTAAGAGGAAGGCCCTAAAAACTGTCAAAGACTCCAGTCACCCTATTCATAGACTGTTATCTCTGCTAACACACGGCAAGCGGTAAGCAAGCGCCAAGTCTAGGTCCTTGAGGCTTCTAAACAGCTTCTACCCCCAATCCATAAGACTCCTGAACATCAAATCAAATGGCCACCCAGACTATTTGCATTACCCCCTCCCCTCTTTTACACCGCTGCTACTCTCTGTTGTTATCATCTATGCATAGTCACTTTAATAACTCTACCTACATGTACATATTACCTCAACTACCTGGTGCCCCTGCACATTGACTCTGTACCGGAACCCCCCTCGCTATTGTTATCCTACTGCTGCTCTTAAAAACTTCTTATGGCTGAAGTTCCGGTAACGGGACCGATATGACAACAGCCAGTCGAAGTGCAGGGCGCCAAATTCAAAAAACAGAAATCTCATAATTAAAATTCCTCAGACATTCATGTGTCTTATATCATTTTAAAGGTAATCTTGTTTTTAATCCCATCAAAGTGTCCGATTTCAAATAGGCTTTTCAGCGAAAGCACTACAAACGATTATGTTAGGTCACCACAAAACCACAATAAGCATAGCCATTTTTCCCAGCTAAATATAGCTTCACAAAAACCAGAATAGAGWTAAAATKAATCACTAACCTTCGATTATTTTCATCAGATGACACTCATAGGACTTCATGTTACACAATACATGCATGTTTTSTTTGATTAAATTCATATTTATATAAAAAAATCTGAGTTTACATTGAGGCGACTAGATTCACTAAATGCAAAAACATCAAGTGACTTTGCATAGCCCATCGTTTCAACAGAAATACTCATCATAAATATAGATGATAATACAAGTTATACACATTGAATTATAGATATACCTCTCCTTAATGCAACCGCTATGTCAGATTTCAAAAAAACTTTACGGAAAAAGAAATGCACGCTATAATCTGAGACGGCGCTCAAAAGTAGCATACCACAGCTGCAAAGATGGCATCAACATAAACACAAAAATACATGATAAATATTCCATTACCTTTGATGATCTACATCAGAAAGCACACCAGGAATCCCAGGTCCACAATAAATGTTTGTTTTGTTTGAAAAAATCCGTTATTTATGTCCAATTGTTAGCGCGTTTGGTAAACATGTCCAAACGCTAATTCTGGTCAGCTTTATATCGGACAAAAACTTCAAAATGTGATATTACCGGTCGAAGAAACATTTCAAACTAAGTACTGAATCAATCATTAGAATGTTTTTAACATATAGCTTCAATAAAGTTCCAACCGGAGTATTCGTTCTTGTCTGCGTGAGCAATGGAACGTAGGTGACTTCCATGAAAAAAAAGCATGATCAGAAAATGGCTGCTTGATGAACACCTGACTGATTCTGCTATCATTCTCTCCCACAACATCATAGAAGTCTCATTGGAATTTCTATTGATGGTTGACATCTAGTGGAACCCCTAGGCAGTGCAACATCATTCATAACTCAAGTGGATTTCTTAAGGGACTCTGGTGAATACATACAGGCTCAGATTTCTGACTTCCTGTTTTGATTTCAACTCAGGATTTTGCCTGCCAATATGAGTTCTGTTAATCTCACAGACATAATTCAAACAGATTTAGAAACGTTAGAGTGTTTTCTATCCAATACTAATATGCAAATATTAGGAACTATGAGTGAGGAGCAGGCCGTTTGATATGGGCACCTTTCATCCAAGCTACTCAATACTGCCCCTTCAGCCATAAGAAGTTAATGACTTGTTTCTTATTCTAATTCATTTAAAAAAAAATGCATTGTTGGTTAGGGGCTCGTAAGTAAGCATTCACTGTAAGGTCTACACCTATTGTATTCGGCGCATGTGACTAACAAAATTTGATTTAATTTGAAGTGAGAGCAGGTTCGCCGGAGCCATGGCCCAGCGAGACATGGCTGCCGGCCGCGTAGATGGAAACAGAAAAGTCTGAGCCTTTTGGGTAAAACACTGGGGTAAGTCATGTATGGTAATGCAGCATAATTTTTTCATACAGGATTTACCCCAGTGTTTTAACCAAAAGGCTCAGACTTTTATTTTTCTACCAGTGTCTCCTTGGGACATGGCTCATTGGGCCAAAACTTTCAGCCTGTTTTGGTGGGATGGAGTTTTGGCCTGCCTGGTGCCAGGTAAATGTGTTAATAGACCAATAAGAAAGACAGTTCAAAACCTCTCTACCAATAACAGCTAGGTCTCAGTTTTTCGCTCCCCTCTCATACCACTCCTGTAATGAATAGGATGGGAGACAGAGAGCTGGTTTCAAGCTGGCCCAAAAAGTCAACAGTACAGACAGGGAAAAGGCTAGTAACGTAGTCTAGGAGATCAGGCAAGAGGTTGCTAACAGGAAATCCGATAGGCAAAAGTACAGGCAGGGAATAGGCAAAAAGGCATCGTTAGTGWGGGCGGCCCAAACTATGATACACAGGAGGACTAATAAGGAGAAGAAAACAGAGTTCCGAATACAAATGTGTATCAAAACAAACAATATCTCACAATGATGGGGTGCAAAGAACTGAGCTAAATAGAGTGTGTAAATTACATAAAGGTGTGTGAACAGGTGATCAGAATTCAGGTGATCTGGAGAGTGAGCTGTGTTCAGGTAATCTATGTGTTTGAGAGTGTGATCTGGAAAGTGGGCTGGAAAGTGAGCTGTCTTCAGGGGATCACGTGTTTGAGAGTTGGAAGCAGACATTACAATTGCCAGACAGTCCTAGCAAAATTGGTCTTTGCTAAGAAGATATTTTGTTTATTTTTGACCAATTTAAATGAAAACAATCACAGTAAGGTACTTAAGTGTTCACCAGAAATGATTTGATATTGAGATAAAAACGGAAGCATTGGACCTTTAAAGCATATAACTTTTTCGAAATGTCACATACTATAAAACGTTCTATTTCGCATACTCAAAAAGCCTTCTATTTAAAATGCAAGAATGGGTATTCGGACACATCCAGCATCCTTTAAAACGCATCATAGCTTTATTTCCCCCTCTGTGATGTGGAAAGGAAGCAGGTTTTGTATGAAGCTCCAGGCGTGTTTACCCCTGCAGAGCGGGTGCCATTCAGGGGGCCTGCTTATTAAAACCAGCCGTCACTCTCCCTGGTGGGCTCCTGGAGTCCCTGATGAAGCTATCCATTATTTACCAAGCACTCCACCGGACAAATAATCAATTATTTCAATGGGAATTATTCACCTGCTGCTTTGAATGCCAAAAGGATGTGTGAGAGAGAGGGAGAGACAGAGCAAAAGAGAGAGAGAGAGAAAGAGAGAGAGAAGACTGATGGTGAATATGATGAGGGCCACTCCTGCTAACCCCCCATCCGTATCTCCCTTTCCTCCTCCCTTCAAACCGATAAACAACACACACAGAGAATATGGTAATGAGCGCTAAAAGCCAAAGCTGTGGCAGAGGAACTTTATTATTCAGATTTTGGGGGCGATGAATAATCAGATTATGGCTGATGAGGGAAGTGAATAATTCATAGGTCTGTGATAGGACTGATGATGGGACTGTGGGTGGGCCAAGGGGGTAGCATCTGGACTTGATGGGTGGCAAGGGTCACCTGTCTGGTGCCAACATGCTCCCTGATCTCTCCCATGGTGACTGGCACAGGGTATTCCCTTTCTCAATTCCCTCACCACCATTTTAAGGTTCATTGGATTGGCTGATGACCACAAGCTGGTGTAGTTGCAGAGGTAGAGATGGTTGAGTGATGCTGTGGGGTCTGGTAACCCAGATTGGCATGTCAATAATTGATTAGGGATATTCCGTTGACCACAAACTCCAAGTATTCGATGATTGGCTCGGTCATCGGCCTCTGCTGTAGTTTAAGATTTGTTACATTCACAGGTTTGTTTTGACTTCAAACATTTGACAGTGGTGGACTGGATTGTGACTATTTTGTTTATTCAGTAGACTAACTTGCAAACATAATTGATTTTAATTAGTTATTTGTTATAGTATAACTTTAAAGGTCCAATGCAGCCGTTTTATAACTTTTTGTTACATATCAATATCAAATCATTTCTGGATAACAATTACGTACCTTACTGTGATTGTTGTAAATTAAAATGCTAAAAAAGAAACAAAAATGTATTTTTCTCAAGCAAACAGTTTGCTAGGACTGTCTGAGTGGGGAAGGAACACTGAAAACTAGCTTTTATTGGCAGAGGGGTTTGGAACTCTCTTTCTTATTGGTCTATTAACCGATTTATCGCATGGTGATGCAACCAGGCAGGCCTAAACTCCATCCCACCAAAACAAGTTGAAATATCAGGCAGTCTTTTCAAACAACTCTTACACTAAAAGGGCTTGATCATTCACAATTTCACAATATTATTCCAACCTCATTGTGTGGAAATATACACTGGACAAAAATATAAACGCAACATSTAAAGTGTTGGTCCCTTGTTTCATGAGCTGAAATWAAAGAGACCAAAAATCTTCCATACGGACAAAAAGCATATTTCTCTCAAATGTTGTTCACAAATTTGTTTACATCCCTGTTAGTGAGCATTTCTACTTTGCCAAGATAATCCATCCATCTGACAGGTGTGGCATATCAAGCACTTAGTGCTGGGGACAGTAAAAGGCCTCTCTAAAATATGCAGTTTTGTCACAAAACACAATGCCACAGATTTTGAGGGAGCATGCAATTGGCATGCTGACTGCAGGAATGTCCACCGGAAATGTTGCCAGAGAAGTTAATGTTCATCACAACTACAGTTTGCTGATGTCAATGTTGTGCCCTACGGTGGCAGTGGGGTTATTGTAATCGAAAGGCATATGCTACGGACAACAAACACAATTGCATTTTATCGGTGGAAATTTGAATGCACAGAGATACGGACGAGATCCTGAGGCCCGTTGCCATGCCATTCATCCGCCACCATCACCTCATGTTTCAGCATGATAATGCACGGCCACATGTCACAAGGATCTCTACACAATTCCTGGAAGCTGAAAACGTCTCATTTCTTCCATAGCCTGCATACTCACCAGACAACTCCCTTAATGAGCATGTTTGGGATGCTCTGGATTGACGTGTATGACAGCATGTTCAAGTTCCCGCCAATATCCAGCAACTTTACACAGCCATTGAAGAGGAGTGGGACAACATTCCATAGGCCACAATCAATAGCCTGATAAACTCTATGCAAAGGAGATGTGTCGCGCACTGCATGAGGCAAATGGTGGTTACACTCACACCACTTTTTTTGAAGGTATTTGTGACCAACAGATCCATATCTGTATTTTCAGTCATGTGAAATAAATGCATAAGCACTAATCTATGTATGTCATAGGCATTTTTTTAAATATAAACTGTAACTCTGTTTTATAGGGACAATAAAAACACAGAAGTTACATTTTTTGGAAAATGTTATAAACAATATAATTCTTTTTTTGTCTACAGTGGCTTGTGAAAGTATTCACCCTTGACATTTTTTAAATTTTTKGGAAAATGTTATAAACAATATAACATTTTTATGTCTACAGTGGCTTGTGARAGTATCCACCCTTGACATTTTTACTATTTTGTTGCATTACATCCTGGAATTAAAATAGATTTTGGGGGAGTTTGTATCATTTGATTTACACAACATGCCTACCACTTTGAAGAATTAAAATATTTTTTATTGTGAAGCAAACAAGAAATAAGACAAAAAAAACAGAAAACTTGAGCATGAATAAATATTCACCCCCCCAAAGTCAATACTTTGTAGAGCCACCTTTTGCAGAAAATACACCTGCAAGTCTATTGGGGTATGTTTCTATTAGCTTTGCACATCTAGCCACTGGGTTTCTTGAACATTCTTCAAGGTAAAACTGCTCCATCTCCTTCAAGTTGGATGCCTTCTGCTGGTGTACAGCAATCTTTAAGTCATACCACAGATTCTCAATTGGATAGAGGTCTAGGCTTTGACTAAGCCATTCCAAGACATTTAAATGTTTCCCCTTAATCCACTCGAGTGTTGCTTTAGCACTGTGCTTTGGGTCATTGTCCTGCTGGAAGGTGAACCTCCGTGCCAGTCTCAAATCTCTGGAAGACTGAAATAGGTTTCCCTCAAGAATTTCCCTGTATTTAGCGACATCCATCATTCCTTCAATTCTCACCAGTTTCCCAGTCCCTGCCGATTAAAAACCTCCCCACAGCATGATGCTGCCACCATGCTTCACTGTGGGGATGGTGTTCTCGGGGTGATGAGAGGTGGTGGGTTTGCACCAGGCATAGCGTTTTCCTTGATGGCCAAAAAGMWAAATTTTAGCCTCATCTGACCAGAGTACCTTCTTCATTATGTTTGGGGAGTCTCCAACATGCCTTTTGGCGAACACCAAATGTGTTTGCTTGTTTTTTTCTTTAAGTACTGGATTCTTTTCTTGCCACTCTTCCGTAAAGACCAGCTCTGTGGATTGTACTGCTTAAAGTGGTTGTATGGACAGATACTCCAATCTCCGCTGTGGAGCTTTGCAGCTCCTTCAGGGTTATCTTTGGTCTCTTTGTGGCCTCTCTGATGCCCTCTTTGCCAGGTCCGTGAGTTTTGGTGGGCGGCCCTCTCTTGGCAGGTTTGTTGTGGTGCCATATTCTTTCAATTTTTTTATAATGGATTTAAAGGTGCTCCGTGGGATGTCCAAAGTTTGATCTTTTTTTTATAATCCAACCCTGATCTGTACTTCTCCCTGACCTGTTTGGAAAGCTCCTTGGTCTTCATGGTGCCGCCCCTTGCTTAGTGGTGTTGCAGACTCTGGGGCATTTCAGAACTGGTGTATATATACTTAGATTGTCACGACTTCTGCCGAAGTCGATGCCTCTACTTGTTCGGGCGGTGCTCGGCGGTCGACGTCACCGGTCTTCTAGCCATCATTGATCCGATTTTCATTTTCCATTGGTTTTGTCTTGTCTTCCTACACACCTGGTTTCAATCCCATTCATTATCCTGTTGTGTATTTAACCCTCTGTTTCCCCTCATGTCCTTGTCAGAGATTGTTTGTTTGGTCATGATCGTGTAGTTTGTATTGGTGCGCGTCGTGTCCTCATACCCACTTTGCTTTGATTATGTATTATGGTTTTGGAGCTCTGTTTTGAAGTTATTAAACTACTCCATTATACCAAGTTCGATTCTCCTGCGCCTGACTTCCCTGCCACCGATACACACATCGATGACAGAGATCATGTGACACTTAGATTGCGCACAGGTGGACTTTATTTAACTAATTATGTGACTTTTGAAGGTAATTGGTTGCACCAGATCTTATTTAGGGAATTCATAGCAAAGGGGGTGAATACATATGCATGCACCAATTTTCAGTATTTTTTGTTTGTTAGAATCTTTTTTTTCATTTCACCTCACCAATTTTAACAATTTTGTTTATGTCCATTACATGAAATCCACATATAAATCCATTTAAATTACAGGGTGTGATGCAACAAAATAGGAAAAACACCAAGGGGGATGAATACTTTTGCAAGGCACTGTATTAGTTGTTACTATGAGTGTCCAATCGTAAACATTCCAAATCAAGCAGCTATAGAGACATACTGTATGTGGACAATGGTCATGGCTAATTATTAGTTGTGTCAAAAACACTGGAGCTGATGGCAGACATTGCTTGAGAATGTATTGAATTGCTTAGTTGTACTTTCAGACGTATAGCAATGGAGCACAGGACATACTATTTGAGAACCTTGAGTTTTCAATGAACTAAAAAGCAAGATACATATTTTTTTCATGTTTTAAAAATGGTAGCATTCACTTGAGACAACACAGTTTGTGCTTTAGTCAAAATTGAAGCATGAAACAGTGGCAACCTACACCAAGGTTTTTTAAACTTTGACTTTATAGGACAATATAAGAATACATCTGTAAAATGGTATTAGTTCAAGTAGCATTTCACTGCTGTATTCCTGAGAACATTTGTGGTGCCAATTTGCGTTTTAGATTTTGTATTTATGCTCATATGGAATTTAAATCAATTTACCCAAAATCCAATGTACATGGTATATTAGACTGACCATTTAGATATATATTAGACTCACCATTCATCCCTCTAACCGTCCTTCCTTGGATCTATTCACCAACAGCATGGGATAGGTATTGTGTCTGCCCTAATCCCAGCATTAGTCTTCGTATGAACAATCCTTCTCTTTTGTACTGTGCTGTTCTGCCATGTTATCAAAGCAATGAAACGGCCTCTTCCAGCTGAACGGCAGTTATACATGTAGGACAGCGCATGTTTAGGAATCTGCTGCGGTTGACTGCTTCGGTGGGGATTTGAATCTGAGGGGATATCTTATCTTGTTTGGTTAGCCCTGTGAGCAAACATCCAGGGTAAATATGATGGGATGATTGTAAGGATCAAATGAACACACTCCATCACTGAAATCCCATGCACATATGCCCCTGGTGGGAGAACCAATGTGCAAAATGTGAACAAATATAATCAGTGCTTGGTAGCACGAGTCTGAACACGTTCAATACAATAAATGTTCTGGAAATGCTTTTTAAAAGCTTGCCTCTTAGCCACTGGCACACAAGGCTGTCTGTGAACATTTTCAAGGATGTCTAGCCATCTGTGTCTCATGTTAGAGAAACAGTCATTATCTAAAGGTATTCATAAAAAGGCCTTGCAAACCCTCGCATTATTGTACTCTGTGACTTCCTCCTAAGTAGTGTTAACGATATTTCCAATACTGTGGTTATGAGGGATAAGAAAAGTTCCTCACATAACAACAGTGTAGATAGAAATGTAACAGTTTTGGGATCATCACTACTACATGAATGATACCGGCCATGACTGATATAGAACATACATTCTAATTCTCACATTTTACACTGTGATGAATGTTAAAAGTAATTTGACAGTAAGATACCATCCTTTGTACTCGCTGTTTTGTTAAACAGTATTGTACTCATCCACAGTATATTAATATATGGAATAGCAATCATGATTCCGACTCAATGACCCAATATCTGATTATTATTTTATGTTTATTTTTTWAATTAAATTATAACATGTTCTCCTAGTTTAGCCCAGGCAGGTCCAATACTATTTATTTAAGATGAAATTATTCTTAAGGCAGCTCTAACAAATCGTGATGCCAGAGGTCATACAGTATGTTCATGTGATTGCACATGCAATACTTGACATAAGCATCAGTAGGTAATTCATACAAAACAGTATGTTCTCTCCATGTGTGTAAAGCGTCTGTAGGTAGCTGGTGAGAGTCAGGCGCAGGACAGCAGATATGAGTAATGAAAGCAATTTTACTCAAATATATCACAATACACGTCGTAATAATACAAGGCCACAAATACGGACTGCAATACAATAAACAATACTCACAAACAAACATGGGGGAACAGAGGGTTAAATAATGAACAAGTAATTGGGGGATTGAACCCAGGTGTGTAAGACAAAGACAAAACAAATGGAAAATGAAAAGTGGATCGGCGATGTGAGGGGATATGTGAGGCCGGTGACGTCGACCGCCGAACGCCGCCCGAATAAGGAGAGGGACCGACTTCGGCGGAAATCGTGACAGTAACCCCCCCCCCCCTTGACGCGCGGCTCCAGCAGCGCGCCGACACCGACCTCAGGGACAACCCGGAGGACGATGCGCAGGGCGATCCACTCCTGCAGCAACGAAGTGTCCAAGAAGTCCTCCACCGGCACCCAGCATCTCTCCTCCGGACCGTACCCCTCCCACTCCACGAGGTACTGAAGGCCCCTCGCCCGACGCCTCGAGTCCAGGATGGATCCGGTCCGGCCTCACTGTGGTGGCGGTTGGCGCTTGCCTTCTGCCGCCTCACACCCCGTTGCAGGTGCACATGGGCGGTGTCCCATGTCTCCTCCGGGCGATTAAACCATTCTTCCACCGCAGGAGCTTCGATCTGGCTCTGATGCCAAGGTGCCAGAACCGGCTGATACCCCAGTACGCACTGGAAGGGAAAGAGGTTAGTGGAGGAGTGGCAGAGTGAGTTTTGGGCCATCTCTGCCCAGGGGATGAACGCCGCCCACTCCCCCGGCAGGTCCTGGCAATATGATCGCAGAAATCTACCCACATCCTGGTTTACTCTCTCCACCTGCCCGTTACACTCGGGGTGAAAAGCTGAGGTGAGGCTTACCGAGACCCCCAGACGTTCCATGAACACTCTCCAGACCCTGGACGTGAACTGGGGACCCCGATCAGAGACTGTCCTCAGGCACCCCGTATTGCCGGAAGGCGTGAGTGAACAGGGCCTCCGCAGTCTGTAGGGCCGTAGGGAGACCTGGCAAAGGGAGGAGACGGCAGGACTTAGAAAACCGATCCACAATGACCAGGATCGTGGTGTTGCCCTGTGAGGGAGGAAGATCCATCAAGAAGTCCACCGACAGGTGCGACCACGGCCGTTGTGGAACGGGTAGGGGTTGTAACTTCCCTCTGGGCAGGTGCCTGGGAGCCTTGCACTGGGCGCACACCGAGCAGGAGGAAACATAAACCCTCACGTTCTTGGCCCAGGTGGACCAACAGTACTTCCCACTAAGGCAACGCACCGTCCGACCGATGCCAGGATGACCAGAGGAGGATGACGTGTGGKCCCAATAGATCAAACGGTCGTGCACAGCAGATGGAACGTACAGGCGCCCAGCTGGACACTGGGGGGGGGGGAGTTGGCTCTGTGCSTAACGCCCGCTCGATGTCCGSGTCCAGCTCCCACACCACCGGTGCCACCAGGCAAGAGGCCGGACGTCCCGAGTGTGATCAATGGACCGCTCCTCTGTGTCATACTTCCGGGACAGTGCATCTGCCTTAGCGTTCTGGGAACCTGGTCTGTAGGACAGAGTGAAAACAAAATGGGTAAAGAACATGGCCCACCTTGTCTGGCGAGGATTCAGTCTCCTCGCCGCCCAGATGTACTCCAGATTGCAGTGGTCAGTCCAGATGAGGAAAGGRTGTTTAGCCCCCTCAAGCCAATGTCTCCACKCTTACAGAGCCTTGACAACAGCCAACAGCTCCCGGTCCCCCACATCATATTTTCGCTCCGCCGGGCTGAGCTTCCTTGAAAAGAAAGCACAGGGGCGGAGCTTTGGTGGCATGCCTGAGCGCTGAGAGAGCACGGCTCCTATCCCAGCCTCGGACGTATCCACCTCCACTATGAACGCCAAAGAGGGATCCGGATGAGCCAGCACGGGAGCCGAGGTAAACAGAGCCTTCAGGTGACCAAAAGCCCTGTCCGCCTCAGCCGACCACTGCAGTCGCACCGGTCCCCCCTTYAGCAGTGAGGTAATGGGAGCCRCTACCTGACCAAAACCCCGGAAAAACCTCTGGTAGTAGTTTGCAAACCCTAGAAACCGCTGCACTTCTTTTACCGTGGTGGGAGTCGGCCAATTACGCAAGGCTGAAATGCGGTCACTCTCCATCTCCACCCCTGAATTGGAAATGCGGTACCCTAGGAAGGAGACGGACTGTTGGAAGAACAGGCATTTCTCAGCCTTGACCTACAGGTCATGCTCCAACAGTCGACCAAGCACCCTGCGCACAAGGGACACATGCTCGGCGCGTGTAGCGGAGTATATGAAAATGTCGTCGATATACACCACTACACACTGCACGTGCAGGTCCCGGAAAATCTCGTCAGCAAAGGCCTGGAAGACTGATGGAGCATTCATCAACCCGTACGGCATGACGAGGTACTCATAGTGCCCTGAGGTAGTACTAAATGCCGTCTTCCACTTGTCCCCCTCCCGGATACGCACCAGATTGTAAGCGCTCCTGATTGTAAGCGCTCCTGATATCCAATTTTGTGAAGAAGCGCGCCCCGTGCATTGACTCGATCTCACTGGCGATGAGAAGCAGCGGGTAGCTGTACCTCACTATGTTCTGATTGATACCTCGATAGTCAATACACGGGCGCAGACCTCCATCCTTCTTCTTCACAAAAAATAAACTCGAGGAGGCAGGTGAAGTGGAGGACCGAATGTATCCCTGTCCCAGGGATACATAGCCGCCGTCTTTTCCTATGACAGAGAAATACACGTGACTCCTGGGAAGTGCTGCGTCTACCAGGAGATTTATCGCACAATCCTCCCGTTGATGGGGTGGTAATTGAGTCGCCTTCTTCTTACAGAAGGTGAGAGCCAAATCGGCATATTCTGAAGCGATACGCACGGTGCAGACCTGGTCTGGACTTTCCACCGTAGTCGCACCGATGGAAACTCCTACACACCTCCCTGAGCACTCTTGTGACCACCCCTTGAGAGCCCTCTGTTGCCAAAAAATAGTGGGGTCATGACAGGCCAACCAGGGTAGGCCCAGGACCACGGGAAACGCCGGAGAATCAATAAGGAAGAGACTGATTCTCTCCTTGTGACCATCCTGCATAACCATGCTTAGTGGAGCGGTGGCCTCCCTAATCAGCCCTGACCCTAATTGTCAACTATCTAGGGCATGCACAGGGAAGGGCATATCCACAGGAACAAGGGGGATCCCTAAACTATGAGCAAATTAGCGGTCAATAAAATTCCCAGCTGTGCCTGAATCTACGAGCGCCTTATGCTGGGAATGCGGGGAAAACTGTAAACACATACATGTGAGCAACAGGGGGCTCTGGGTGAGCCTGGTGCCGACTCACCTGGGGTGACACGATAGTGCCCTGCCTGCTGCCTTGAGTCCCTGAGGAACCTCCTTAGCATCGTCCAGCAGTGTGCCCTGTGCGGCCACAGATGGTGCAGGGAATGGCCCCTCCTCCGGTCGCCCTAAGCGCAGCACCTCCCAGCTCCATTGGCGTCGGAGCGGAGGTGCTGGGAGATGGAACTGACAGGCCCCGATCCGGACTTCCGCGGGGAGCCAGCAGGTTGTCCAGCCGGATGGACAGATCCACCAACTGGTCCAACTTGAGGGTGGTGTCTCGGCAGGCCAACTCCCGACGAACGTCCTCGCGCAGACTGCACCGGTAGTGATCAATCAGGGCCCTGTCGTTCCTTCCCGCGCTGGGAACCAGGGTCCGGAAGTCAAAAGCGAAATCCTGCGCGCACCTCGTCCCCTGCCTCAGGTGGAACAGACGTTCGCCCGAAAGCGGCGGGGGAACTCTGCGTAATGGTCCTTTGCCTGAGAGGCAGGAGACGAGGGCGGACACACTCTTATGTCCCGAAGGAGACGGGTGGACGGTCGCCAGGTAGAGCTCCAGCTGGAGTAGAAACCCCTGGCATCCGGCAGCCGTCCCATCATACTCCCTCGAACGAGCCGAATCCCGCTTTGACCGGCTGAAGGAGGGGTGGACAGTGGGGCCTGCTGTAGTGGGGCTGGTGGAGGCGCTGGACGACCCCCTCCTCTCTCCCAACGATCCATCGTCTGCAGCACGCGATCCATGGTGGTGCCCAGATGTTGCAACATGGTCGAATGCTGCTGGACGCACTCCTCTACCGCCCCAGTCTGCTCCTGCTGACTCCATTTGGTGGTGAGTAATTCTGTAAAGCGTCTGTGTGTAGCTGGTGAGATGATTCAGGCACAGGACAGCAGATATGAGTAATGAAAGCAATTTTACTCAAATATATCACAATACACGTCGTAATAATACAAGGCCACAAACACGGACCGCAATACAATAAACAATACTCACAAACAAACATGGGGGAACAGAGGGTTAAATAATGAACAAGTAATTGGGGGATTGAAACCAGGTGTGTAAGACAAAGACAAAACAAATGGAAAATGAAAAGTGGATCGGCGATGGCTAGAAGGCCGGTGACGTCGACCGCCGAACGCCGCCCAAACAAGGAGAGGGACCGACTTCGGCGAAAGTCGTGACAATGTGTAGTTGGAAGTCACAGTGGGGGAATAAGGCTAACTAATACAATTGCATTAGGAGGGATTAAGCATTCAAGCGAGTTTGCCATCAAATCCATGTATGGAGAGCATAAGGTATAAACCTGGAAGAATATGTAAAGCATATGATAATATTGTGTTTGCTATCTATTACATGTCTGAAGATAYGAAATGTGTTTAATAGTATTATGTTACATACACATAATCCTACAGTATGCTAAAATACAATCTAACACTAATCACAATCAGACACGACATGATGACAGCAGACATTATACAGTATGTCCCACTTGCATCAGGTTATCCCTTAGTAGCTTAGACCACTGCAAGCCCAATCTTGGTTGCAAATCAGTGGCCCAGTGACATATTGTCAGGTTTGGTTATTCTGAAATACTGTAGTGAAAAGAGCCATTGGACACTGTTCACGTGTTGTAAATAAAGTTGGCATACCCACCTGTACTTAGTAAATCTTCTCCACTAAGAGAAAGATTATGAATTCGAACAACTACCATCATGAGTGTCTCCTCAAGATTTGATTAACATGATAGCGCAATTTAGAGAATCTACAGTACATGCTGTATGATGTGGGATAAACTCAGGTACAGATCTAGGATCAGATTCCTCTGCCCCAATGCTAACCTTAACCATTAGTGGGAAAAATGCAAAACTTATCAGCATCTACAGGGACAACTTCACCCTATTCCTAATCTAGGTCAGCCAACCATACTGCCCAAGGAGACGGCCATCTCCAAACACTAATCAACGTTTGAGAAAGGTTTGCTCAATTTTGATTCCCGGGGGGGGTCAAGCGTCGTCTCCAACCGTCCCCTCCTTCAGACCAGTGGTAGACAAATACCCTGAGGCAATGTTTACTGGATACCCCAGTAAAGTCTTCCTCATCAAAGCATGTTCATGTCTGGCATGGAGACACGAACCGCATGCTAACTCTCATCTGGTCAGATTTCTTGACTTGGATTTGTATTAATTGGTAATGCGTACTTTGTAACTGTCTAAGATGTTAACGATTTGATACAGTATATCTATTCAGCAATAACATCCATTGAAATATTCCAAAGCATACCCACCTGACTCCATTTGTAATATTGTCTGACGACATAGACATCTGGCAATAAGCTGTGATTTGTGATAGATTAGTATATTATATGTGTGTGATATCCGTCTCATCACTTCATCAAAGCAGGGTCCCTTTGATGAACATTCAAACAAGCCTTGTGATCATAGCGAGAGCGTGTTATATTTTCCTCACTTTAATACATTGGATTTCCTTAAAGGAAAAATAATTAATAATCATGTATTTTTTCCCCTCTCTTTTTAAAAGTAAATCACTGATTAGTCGTTGTGAGATCCCTGAGGACATCATAATCAAATGATGCTCTGGTCCCGTGCCACCACCTGACAGCTATTTCAGGGTTGTCTGATAATTGGCATCAAGGGGCCTGGGGTTCAGGGGCCATGGGGTTGATGTGTGGCTGGTAAGCTTCCTTACTCACACTCACACTCACACCAAGCCATCCCATCTGCCACCCCACCCTTCCCCGTGGAGCTGCAGAAACACATCTGATTGGGGCTGTTATGTTGTCACACGTCATCTTTCCTGACGGGAAAATAAAATATGTTCCGTCAATTATTAGCCATTTAAGTTGTTCTCCATTCACCATTCCTGAGGTTGTCTCAGTACTGAAATTAATCGGGATAGCCTTTACTTTAGCTGGTTAGGTCTAAAAGGTCACCAGGTTGTCCCATTTTCACACTGAATGTAATGCCTCTGCGATCGATGATCAATTTGGAATTGGCTAAAATACTTACAGGTGCTGAGCTTATTATTAACTGACAGTCATGGGGGGCCTGACACTACACAGCCAGAGGGCGTGACATCACACAGTCCGAGGGCCTGACACCACACAGCCAGAGCGCCTGACATCACACAGCCAGGGGGCCTGACACCACACAACCAGTGGGCGTGACATCACACAGCCAGGGGGCCTGACACCTCACAACCAGGGGGCCTGAAATCACACAGCCAAGGGGCCCTGACACCACACAACCAGTGGGTGTGACATCACACAGCCAGGGGGCCTGCGCCACACAGCCAGGGTGCCTGACAGCACACAGCCAGGGTGTTTGACACCACACAACCAGAGCCGTTTTCAATGAGCACCAAACAGAATAACATTTTTTATTTAACCTTTATTTAACTAGGCAAGTCAGTTAAGAACAAATTCTTATTTACAATAAAGGCCTACCCCGTCCAAACCCTCCCCTAACCTGGATGACACTGAGCTAATTGTGCGCCGCCCGATCACAGCCGGTTGTGATACAGCCCGGGATCGAACCATGGTCTGTAATTATGCCTCTAGCACTGAGATGCAGTGCCTTAGACCGCTGTGCCACATGGGAGCCTAAAAAGAGAGGGACAACCTGAACTTGTCCTATATGAAACGTTCCTATATTTAATTTTCCATTACGTGCCGTTATGAACACAACCAAGGACAAATACAAACATATAGGAGCAAGGTAGACACACTCAATAATTGACTTATGAAATTACTTTTCTTCATAGCCTATTAATCTCTAGAGCACATGTCAATAGGATTTTCTCATTGCCAGGCAACCATAACTACCTAACAATATTTATGTTGATCGAATAAATCAAATGATGTGGACAACTCACAGCCATATCATGTTGTGGGCAATAGTGGTTAATAGACAGAGCTGGTTTTAATAAGTAGGTCATGGAGAGGTTAAGTCACTCTGTTAGTAACATAATCCTCCTCGTAATGGTAKATATAATAATGGAATCATGTAGTAACCAAAAAAGTGTTAAACAAATCAAAATATATTCTATATATGAGATTATTCAAAGTAGCCACCCTTTGCCTTGACGACAGCTTTGCATACTCTTGGCATTCTCTCAACCAGCTTCATGAGTTAGTCACCCAGAATGCATTTCAATCAACAGGTCTGCCTTATTAAAAGTTAATTTGTGGAATGTTTTTCATTCTTAAAACTTCTTATGGCTGCAATCCCGCTACCGGGATCGATATGACAACAGCCAGTGATAGTGCAGGGCGCCAAATTCTAACAACAGAAATCTCATAATTAAAATTCCTTTGACATTCATGTGTCTTATATCATTTTAAAGGTAATCTTGTTGTTAATCCCACCAAAGTGTCCGATTTCAAATATGCTTTTCAGCGAAAGCACTACAAACGATTATGTTAGGTCACCACAAAACCTCAATAAGCACAGCCATTTTTCCAGCGAAAGATAGCTTTCACAAAAAACAGAAATAGAGATAAAATGAATCACTAACCTTTGATTACCTTCATCATAGGACTTCATGTTACACAATACATGCATGTTTTGTTTGATAAAGTTCATATTTATATAAAAAAATCTGAGTTTACATTGGCGCGTTAGATTCACTAGTTGCAAAAACATCAAGTGATTTTGCATAGCCACATCGTTTCAACAGAAATACTCATAAATGTAAATCATCATAAATGTAGATGATAATACAAGTTATACACATGGAATTATAGATATACCTCTCCTTAATGCAACCGCTGTGTCAGATTTCAAAAAAACTTTACGGATACAGAAAATCATGCAATAATCTGAGACGGAGCTCAGAAYAATAGCCAAATTAGCCGCCATGTCGGGGTCAACAGAAACCAGAAAATACATGATAAATGTTTCCTTACCTTTGATGAACTTCATCAGAATGCAGTCCTAGGAATCCCAGGTCCACAATAAATGCTTGATTTGTTCGATAATGTCCGTTATTTATGTCCAATTAGCTACTTTCGAATTGTTTACCAAACCCCCTAACCAAAGTCTCAAAGCGCGTCCACTATAACGTGACGAAATGTCCAAAAGTTCCGTTATAGTCAGTAGAAACATGTCAAACGATGTACTGAATCAATCTTTAGAATGCTGTTAACATACATCTTGAATAACGTTCCAACCGGAGAATTACATCGACTTCAATTGACCGATGGAACAGAGCTCCCTCTCACATGAACGCGCCAGTTCAATGCGTGGGCACCTCATGGAAGTGATTACTCATTCCTGTCTCCTTCACACGGGCCCTTCACATTAGAGTCATCAGACAAAGTTCTATTGACTGTTGACATCTAGTGGAAGCCGTAGGAAGTGAAAACCCATCTATATCTCTCTGTATTTTCAATGAGAGCTTGGTTGAAAATCTGGCACCCCCAGAAAATTTCCAAACAGGAAGTGGAACTTCAGGTTTTTGCCTGCCATATGAGTTATGTTCTACTCAGAGACATAATTCAAACAGTTTTAGAAACTTCAGAGTGTTTTCTATTCAATACTAATAATAATATGCATATATTAGCAACTATGACATAGGAGCCGGCCGTTTACTCTGGGCACCTCTGTGCACCTTTCATCCAAGCTACCCAATACTGCCCCTTCAGCCATAAGAAGTTAATGCGTTTGAGCCAATCAGTTGTGTTGTGACAAGGTAGGGGTGGTATACAGAATATAGCCCTATTTGGTAAAATACCAAGTCCATATTATGACAAGAACAGCTCAAATAAGCAAAGAGAAATGACAGTCCATCATTACTTTAAGACATGAAGGTCAGTCAATCCGTAATATTTGAAGAACTTTGAAAGTTTCTACAACTGCAGTCGTAAAAACCATCAAGTGCTATGATGAAACTACCGTGTCTTTGTGAGAAGCAGAGTAGATGAACGGATGACCTCTGCATATGTGGTTCCCACCGTGAAGCATGGAGGAGGAGGTGTGATGGTGCTTTGCTGATGACACTGTCACTGATTTATTTAGAATTGAAGGCACACTTAACCCTTGTGTTGTCTTAAGGGTAAAAAATGACCCGCCACTATGTTTAAAAGCAGAGAAAACCCCCTAAATTATATTTTTTCAACTTGAAATTTGATGACTTTTCCTAAAGTGATCCCAACATTAGAAAAAGTGAAACATCGCCTTTTTTAATATTTCCATGAAAGCTGTACACCACCAGGGTACAAATATTATCTTCTGGTCATTTTTGACCCTTCATTAATAAAATAATTTACACACCACAAAAACCACAAAGACACACACACACACAATGACAAATTGAGATTATGTGTGGTACTGATTGAACTCAGCCAGCAGCTCCTGAAGAGGAAGATCACCATGGTTGGCACAGTTAGAAAGAACAAGCCTGAGCTCCCCCCTGCACTCCTCGCAACAAGGGGGAGAGAGGCCTTCTCATTAAAGTTTACCTTCACCACCACCACCACTCTAGTTTCTTACCTCCCAAAGAGGAACAAGAATGTGGTCCCTCTAAACAMACTGCACAAAACGACTGAGATCAGTGATCGTGAGGACAGGAAGCCAGCCATCATCCTGGGCTACAACCACAACAAAGGAGGCGTGGACAACCTGGACAAGGTGATTGGAACTTACAGCTGCAGGGGAATGACTGCCCGCTGGCCCCTGGTCATCTTCCATAACATCATTGATGTGTCCTCATACAATGCCTTTGTGGTATGGAACAAGATCAACCCTACCTGGATGCCTGATAAGCGGAACAAGAGGAGGGTGTTCCTGGAGCAGCTGGGAAAGGCACTAGTAACCCCACACATTCAAAGAAGGGAGCACCTCCCCCACACAGCAGCCTCTGCAGCACTTGTGAAAGCTGCTCAAGGGGCTGAATCTTGTCCTGATCCACCGTAGGCTACAGCTTGGGCAGGTAAAGGGAGGAGATGCCAATTCTGCCCCCAAAGAAGGACTGTAAAACAAATACACATCTGAGAAATGCATCTGCAAAGAGACCAAGGCGCAGCGTGATTAATATACATCTTCCTTTTAATAAAGAAGAAGACTGAACAAACTATACAAAATAACAAAATGAACGTGAACGCTAATAGACACGAGTGCAGACATGCAACATCACATAGACAATAACCCACAAACCAAACTGGAAAATGGCAACCTAAATAGGATCCCCAATCAGAGACAACGATAAACAGCTGCCTCTGATTGGGAACCAATCTAGGCCACCATAGACCTACATATGCCTAGACTACACACACACACACACACACACTAAACATACAAAAACCCTAGAACAATACAAAACAATCATATCCACCCTCGTCACACCTGACCTGACCAAAATAATACAAAAACATATGAATACTAATGTCAGGCGTGACAGTACCCCCCCCCCCCCCAAAAGATGCGGACTCCCGACCGCAAACCTGAACTTATAGAGGAGGGCCGGGTTGGGCATCTACCCTCGGTGGTGGCTCTGGATCTGAACGCCGCCCCCCTTCTTTACACTGAGTCCTCAATTGGATCACTGACCCGTGCATCATCGCTGGAGCTCTGGACTGCGGATCCTCGCCGTAGGCCCCCTGGCTGGGACCCTCGCTGCGTGGATCATACTGGAGGGCGTCACTGGAGCTCCGGACTGACAGCCTTCGGTTGGAGCTTCTGCCAGATCCTTCACTGGAGGCTTCGCCATGCAGGGATCATCTGGAGGCTTCTGCCATGGATCATCACTGGAGGCTTCTTGCCATGGATCATCATGGAGGCTTCTTGGCCATGATTCATCCACTGGAGGCTTCTTGCCATGGATTCATCAATGGAGGCTTCGTGCCATGGATCATCACTGGAGGCTTCGTGCCATGGATCATCACTGGAGGCTTCTTGCCATGATTCATCACTGGAGGCTTCTTGCCATGGATCATCACTGGAAGCTTCTTGCCATGGATCATCACTGGAGGCTTCGTGCCATGGATCATCACTGGAGGCTTCCGGCTGGGGACACGCACCTCGGGGCGAGTGCGGGGAGGAGGAACAGGACATACTGGACTCTGGAGGCGCACTGGAGGCCTGGTGCGTGGTGCCGGAACTGGGCTGAGAACTGGTGGTAACGGGCTGAGGACATACACCTCAGGGCGAGTGCGGGGAGGAGGAACAGGATACACTGGACCGTGGAGACGCATTGGAGATCCAGAACATAGAGCTGGCTCAATATGTCCTGGCTGGATGCTCATTCTAGCCCAACAAACGCGAGGAGCTGGAATAGAGCGCACCGGGCTAAGAATGCGAACTGGAGACACCGTGCGCATCTCTGCATAACACAGTGCCTGACCAGTTAAACGCTCCCCACGGTAAGCACGAGGAGTTGGCTCAGGTCTCCTACCTGACTCAGCCAAACTCCTCGTGTGCCCTCCCCCCAAAAAATCTTGGGGCTGCCTCTCGGGCTTACGTGCTAGCCGTGTACCTACATATCGTTCCCGTTCCTCTATTCTCCGGTATTTTCCTCGCAATATCGCCGTTCCGCTTCGCTGCCTCGATCTCCTCTTCAGAATGACAATACTCCCCCGGCTGTGTCCAGGGTCCTGCTCCATCCAGAATTTCCTCCCAGGTCTATTTCCCCATTAAGCGCTGTTCCTTCTTATCACGCTGCTTGTTCCTTGTTTGGTGGGTTATTCTGTCACGTTCGTCATACGAAGGAGACCAAGGCGCAGCGTGATTAATATACATCTTCCTTTTAATAAAGAAGACTGAACAAACTATACAAAATAACAAAATGAACGTGAACGCTAATAGACACGAGTGCAGACATGCAACATCACATAGACAANAAGAAGACTGAACAAACTATACAAAATAACAAAATGAACGTGAACGCTAATAGACACGAGTGCAGACATGCAACATCACATAGACAATAACCCACAAACCAAACTGGAAAATGGCAACCTAAATAGGATCCCCAATCAGAGACAACGATAAACAGCTGCMTCTGATTGTGAACCAATCTAGGCCACGATAGACCTACATATGCCTAGACTACACACACACACCTAAACATACAAAAACCCTAGACAATACAAAACAATCATATCCACCCTCGTCACACCCTGACTTGACCAAAATAATACAGAAAACATATAATACTAAGGTCAGGGCGTGACACTATTATCTTATTTTATTTATTGTGTCACTTTGGTAACAATGATTCGGGAGACAGGCTACGGAATGCGTAATAGTTTTGTTAATTATACCCCATATTACGGCATGCCGTGAAGGGCACGGGGAGGAAGGCCAAACAAACACGTAACAAAAACACAGGCTTGAAACCCAAACAAAAGAGCGAGGAGTACCTTGATTAAATAACACGTGCGCATGATGATTAACAGACCCGTAATCATCTGCACAATCCACAAGGGCACGAAAGACCAAAACACACAGCACAGGTACTCACACGCACCAACGGACATAGTAACAATAATCGACAGCCCAATGGAAACCAAAGGGCCTATACATGTACTAATCAGTGGGAATAGGGGACAGGTGTACGCAATGAAAGTTCCAGAGGGATCTGTGACAGTACCCCCCCCCTGACGCGCTGCTAGTAGCAGCAACACTGGCCTCGAGGACGATCACAGGAATGCAGTGCGGGTCGATCAGGACCCAATGCAGCTGCCAAAGTTGCGCCGTCGTTGGACGGGCCAGTTGCCGCTGCCAAAGTTGCGGCGCGTCGGACGGACCAGTAGCAGTGGCATCCGACGGACGGGTTGTGGCGGCGTCAAACAGGCCAGTTGTAGCTGCTGAAGTTGCGTTGTCGGACGGACCCCTTGTGGTGACTTTGGACGACCCAGTTGCAGCTGCCGAAGTTGTGGCGGCGCCGGACGGACCAGTCGCAGTGTCGTCGGACGGGCCATTCCCGCTGTCTCCCTTAATAATCGATTATTCTGTCACATTGGTAACATTGATTCAGGAGACATGCGCAGGAATGCGTAATAGGGTTTTTAATATACCCCGAATTATGGCGATGATTAACACACGGGATGAGACCCGTAATCATCTGCGCAAGCCACAAGACCACAAAAGCCCAAAACACACAGCACAGGTACTCACACGCACCAATGGACATAGTAACAATAATCGAAGGCCCAATGGAAACCAAAGGGCACACTTATACAAGTACTAATCAGTGGGAATAGGGGCAGGTGTGCGCAATGAAGATTCCGGAGGGATCCGTGACATATTGTTGTTCTTTATACACCTTGTGGGTGGGGGCAATGGTTAAACAAATGGAAGACTACTATTTTGTAGTTGAATTCCTCATTGTACACTATATAAGAATATATCAATATGTTGCGAAAAAAGTTCAAGACTTATAATAAAAGTCTTCAATAAAATGCATTCAAAACTACTTTCTGCACATTTCTGCTACTTTCTTAGGCTATACAAGTTCTATCTCTTGCTAAAAATGTATGTTTACACCTATGCAGTACCTTTAGCAATAATAATAATAATACATCTTTACTAAGTAAAGAAAACAATTATGACAGGTGTGTTGTAATAAAAATTTGATGTTTCCACTGATTAAATGCAGTCTTTCTGCATTGTGAAGAGGGAAAACCCAGATATTCACAAAGTTTGTGATGAATGACAGGTTGTTTCTTCATGGAAAATAGATTTGRGGTTCAAAATTCAATTAAGCTGCTTTATTTTACGGATTTAGTGAAGGCGGGTCATTTTTTACAGAATGAGTATACAAAATGATAAGACTACACAAGGGTTAACCAGCATGGCTACGACAGCATTCTGCAGCGATACGCCACACCATCTGATTTGCACTTAGTGGGACTATCATTTGACTTTCAAAATGGCAATGACCCAACACACCTCCAGGATTTGTAAGGGCTATTTGACCAAGAAGGAGAGTGATGGAGTGCTGCATCAGATGACCTGGCCTCCACAATCACCCGACCTCAACCCAATTGAGATGGTTCGGGATGAGTTGGACCGCAGAGTCAAGGATGAAGGAAAAGCAGCCAACAAGTGCTTAGCATATGTGGGAACTCAAAACTGTTGGAAAAGCATTCCAGGTGAAGCTGGTTGAGAGAATGCCAAGAGTGTGCAAAGCTGTCATTAAGGCAAAGGGTGGCTTGTCACAATCGTCGTAATAACATTCGGACCAAAGCGCAGCGTGAAATCGGTTCGACATTTTTATTAGAAATGAACAGCACAAAAAAAACAAAGAGCAAACSACACGTGAAGCTATGGAGTGCTCACAGGCAACTACACATAAACAAGATCCCACAAAACACAGTGGGGAAATGGCTGCCTAAATATTATCCCCAATCAGAGACAACAATAAGCAGCTGCCTCTGATTGGGAACCCTACCAGGCCAACATAGAAATAAAACAACCTAGATTACCCACCCTAGTCACACCCGACCTAACCAAAATAGAGAATAAAAAGGCTCTCTATGGTCAGGGCGTGACAGTACCCACCCCCAACGGTGCAGACTCCGGCAGCAAAACCTGACTCTATAGGGGAGGGTCTGGGTGGGCATCTAGTGTCGGTGGCGGCTCCGGTGCGGGGCGAAGTACCCACTCCGCTCGCGGATCCGCCAGCATCGGTGGCGGCTCTGGTGCGAGACTTTGCCCCCGCCCAGACCACAGGTCCGGCCATGGAGCCGGGTAGAACGCCGTGCCCGGACTGGGCACCGGCGCAGAGGATGGCTCTGGCCATGGAGCTGGACTGGACGCCGTGCCTGGACTGGGCACCGGCGCAGAGGAAGGCTCCGGCCTTGGAGCTGGGACACCGTGCCTGGACTCGGCACCGGCGCAGAGGGAGACTCCTGCCCTGGAGCGGGACCGGACACCGTGCCTGGACTAGACATCGGCGCAGAGGAAGGCTCCTGCCCTGGAGCTGGACCGGACGCCCTGCCCGGAAGCTCCGGACCGTTGACCCTCGCTGGAGGTTCCGGAACGTGGACCGTCGCAGGAGGTTCCAGACTGTGGACCGTCGTAGGAGGTTCCGGACTGTGGTCTGTCGCAGGAGGTTCGGACTGTGGGCCGTCGCAGGAGGTTCCTGACTGTGGACCGTCGCAGGAGGTTCCGGACTGTGGACCGTCGTAGGAGGTTCCGGACCGTGGACCATCGTAGGAGGACCCGGACTGTGGACTGTCGTAGGAGGTTCCGGACTGTGGACCGCCGGAGGAAGCCCCGGACTGGGGCCCGTCGTAGGAGGTTCCGGACCGTGGACCGTCGTAGGAGGTTCCGGACCGTGGACCGTCGTAGGAGGTTTCGGACCGTGGACTGTCGCAGGAGGTTCCGGACTGTGAACCGTCGCAGGAGGTTCCGGACTGTGAACCGTCGCCGGAAGCTCTGGACTGTGAACCGTCGCCGGAAGCTCTGGACTGTGAACCGTCTCCGGAAGCTCTGGACTGTGGACCGTCGCCGGAAGCTCTGGACTGTGGACCGTCGCCGGAAGCTCTGGACTGGGGACCGTTACCGGAAGCTCTGGACTATGGACCGTCGCCGGAAGCTCTGGACTGGGGGCCGGCACAGGTGGCACCGGACTGGTGACACGCACCTCAGGGCGAGCGCGAGGAGAAGGCACAGGACGCACCGGACTGGGAAGGCTCACTGGAGGCCTAGTGCATGGAGCCGGCACAGGTGTTACCGGACTGGTGACACACTTTTCAGGGCAAGTGCCATGGCTACCTTGAAGAATATAAAACATAAAATATATTTTGATTTCTTTAACACTTTTTTGGTTACTACACAATTCCTTATGTGTTATTTCATAGTGTTGATGTCTTCACTATTATTCTACAATGTAGAAAATAGTAAAAAATGAAGAAAACCCATGAATGAGTAGGTGTGTCCAAACTGTTGACTGGTACTGTATGTTCTGAATGCATGTGAAGGGGTGTATGTGTCAGAGTTCATCAGCATGACTGTGTTTGGCTGTACAGTATGGTGTATTTGGGTTGTGGAGTACTCTGTGATTAATGATTATCATATCATGTGTTTAATTTTTAAGGATATCCACACAATCCATCATCTTCTCCTTATTTAAGTGGTAACTTGATGAGAGTTGTAACTTGATGAGAGTGGAGCCATTGAGGTGAGATACAGCAAGACATCTGACTTCTGGTCGATTGTAGATGGGAATTACATCACACTAGCACTGGACAATTAATACTGGAAAGTGAATAGAACAAAACCACTTTCCTCCCACAGAAATCTATATTGGAGTGGTGAACTGCCTGGAGTTTTAGTACATTGATCAACATGAGGTAGTTTTTATCCCATAAGATTTAGTGAGGGTGAAAAGGTCTTGACCTAATGGAAATCATCTACACCACCGGGAGAGGTACATCTTTATACATCTAGACACTGCAATAGAAATGTGTGTGAAACAACCTGTTCTTTCGCCAGACACTCAACAATGTAGCAATTAGGTTACTCATATTGTCAGACATAGATTTATAGGTGGAGTCATAAAAGTAAACCTGTAACAAATATGTGTGGAGGAATAGCCTTTTCAACTATACCATTTTATCAACAGAAAGTAATTTCATTATTTCAATGAAGTATTAAAAAAATGAATATTGCAAAATGTTGACCTTCTTGACATCTCCTAGAGAAACCATACAACCTGCTAGAGAATATCTTTCCTATCTATTCTTAACAAATACCTTGGGCAGATAAAAATAATTTTAAATGACGCATCATTAGTACATAGCTTATCACATCCTCATAACACATCAAGAATATTAACATAAATYGAAACAATATTTGGAATACTTAACTCAGCGGGCGATGAAATCGTATGAAAACGTATTTTCCGAAACATTTGACTCTATTTTTCATAATATGAAGGGTAAATTACAATTTAACTAGCATTCACTCTCCTTACGCTTTCAGGCATTATGCTAATAGGCAGAGTGGATGTGACAGATGTGGTATATTTTAATTAAAGCCTGGGCATTTCTGAAAGGCCAATCCCCTCATTTCTGCTGCCTCATTCTGGTTTGTAAAGTGAAACTTAACTATAATTACAGTGCTTACATAATCCTGTCATAAGACTGCCGATGCACCTGTCATAGGAACTAATTTTGATCTTAGACAAAAGGCAGCAGTTGAACTCAACTTGAACACAGGTTACTTCCTTGTTGGTGATGTTATTGTTTTCTACCTGGAGGCGGAGAATGGCCAGCAGGTGTTTAGGACCTGATGGGAGTTGAGGGAAAAAATGTTTTCACTCTTGTCAGTCATGCTTGTTGAGTAAGAGTTACGGCTGAATGGTCATGAAATAATCACGGCCGGGCACAATGCAGGTGTTTCCTTTTCTGAATGGTTTTGCATTCGTCTTTCTCTCTGGGAATATGCTTTACCGCTAAACCATTCTCGTAATGACTTCCTTGTGTATGACTTCCCCTCTCCCATTGGTCACTTAAGGCAATGTGACAGGAAGTTATTACTCACCTCGGCAACGCTTGACACATTCTATTACATGTACATGGTCAAACGAATTACAAATCACTAGCTCATACATGTACTGTAATCGTGTATGCTTCAGAGAAACATCACCACCCAATGTGCATAATGATTCCGGACATGGTGGCGATACACTTCTGCATTTTTTGAGTTTGCATTTCAGCGATTAGTTAGGGAAAGCATTCTCTTCATGCCCTTTACCAAGAAGCCTCTTTATTCTTTTGAAAGGGGATTGTTAGGAATCCTGGGTAGGCTAGTGATCCCTTTCAAGAAATAATGCACAAATTGCAAAATGCATTAATTAAAAACAGATTTTAATAGCTCCTGTCAAGACACATGGTACCATTAGCCGGCGCAGGGTATTAAGATGATTGTTTATTAGCTGTCTGTTTACCCAGCACTTTTACATATCGTACAAGCAAATTTAGAAAAATAACCATAATGCACTGCTGTTTGCTCTTTTAAATGAGGGAACGCAGACTCTGAACAGACAATAAAACATACATGTATTCAGGGAAGGGTGTTCATTCTCTCTTCCCAAAGCTCCTGCAGCACCTTGATACAGCTCAATTCTAGCTACTGGGGTACCTTGATACGTCTCAACCTTGCTATACAGCCAATCTAGCTCACTGGGGTATCCTTGATAAACCGCATGGGGCGGGATACGAGTGAGCGCGTGGGCATCCGTAGTAGTCCACACCCTACACAACAGGCGGAGGCGCGAGGCAGGTGGCGAAAGGCGGCTATCAAGCAGCTCGAGGGAGGGAAGGATGGGTTAGTGGCACGGGCGTCGGGGTCTAGGGAGAAGAACGAGCAGGGCCGAGCTAGCAGGGTACCACGCGATCCATCACCCCTTGGTACCGGGTTCAGTGCCGGCCGGACTCGGTATGGGGTCGTCAGGCACTCACATAGACAGAGCGGAGGAAGCGTGCCGGCTGGAGGGGGTCGAAGCCCGGAGGAGTTCTTTCTATATTATATCCTGGCGCTATCATGACGTCAGCCAGAGCGAACCCAGTGCGGGAAACGGAATCGCACGATCGGAGGTTGCGAAGCATACCAGGGGGGAGGGTGGGGGTTGTGTGCCAGCGTACCTCGTCTGCGCTCCGTAAGAGATTGCCGCACGCTTGACCTACCAGCTCCCGGCTCGCCGCCGAGTAATCGGGAGTTGCACCAGCCTGCGGGATCTAACTTCCTCAGAGTCTACTGTGCTGCTCGCATCATGCAACAGTCCGTACCGGGAAGCAGGGAACCGGGTCAGACTTCGAACTCCAGCGACCTGGGAGAACCTAGATACATCAACTCAGCCTTCTACTTACACACTGGAGACCAGCGGGTACCTACGAGCTTACAGTCTCATCTCATAAGCTTACCAGGCCTTTACCTTGAGTTACCTAGATACATCTGAACTCTAGCCGATGACCCGGGCCCCACCGGTACCGAAATACCCGCATCCTAATCTCTCAAAGCTCTAGCTTCCTGGAGCCGGCTAAGATACTAGAGTAGCCTACCAAACTTACCATACCTCAGCGCCTCAGCACTCCTACTAGTGGCAGCAGTATTAGCAATTAACTCACCTCTCACGATTACCTTTCACTGATACATCTCAGCTCTAGCTTACTGCAGTATAACCGGATATCCCTAGTAACCAATACAGCCCAACCTCTACGCAATAATTGTGCTACCCTAGACTCTCACATCCCTCCGACAAAGCACCTCTAGCTACAGGCGACACTTAAGAAACCCCCACCCCCTATTCACGCCAACCCGACAGCCTGTAAACTCCCATAGCGATCACATCTCAAACATCTCTAACTACTGCCATTTCCGGAAAATACACTCTCCAATACCTTCATATCTACTGTACAGTTACAAAACTACGTAACATCTCAACTCTAGCTACTGGGGGACCTAGATCATCTCAACTCTAGCTACTGGGGACCTACTATGATCATCAACAGCTCAGCTACTGGGCGTGGACCTAGATGACATCTCCAGCTCTAGCTACTGGGGGACCTAGATGTACATCTCAGCTCTAAGCACTACGTTGGTGGGCGCCGACTAATAGCATCTCAGCTTCTAGCTACTGGGGGACCCGAGATGCATGGCTCGTAACTACTATAAGCTATCTCCTGGGTGGACTTTCGATTAAGATCTCTGCCCATCTCAAACAACACTTCGCATTCAAGCTAGACTCTATCGGGGACCTACGCAGTGCACCAGCATACAACTCTAAGCTACTGCGTACACATGGACGTCCACCCTAGAATGCACTCTCAGCTCTAGCGCCGATGGGAGCAGACTAAATTGCATCCCTCAAGATACCTCTTTTACTACTCTACCTCGACAGACGACAACCCTTACAGTCTGGATCTTTATGTCCTCCGTAACACCTAAGCATCAGTGGACTCACCTCCCACTCAAGCGCTTCTGAAATCCTACTATAGCCCTTTCTCAAACCTACTCTCCAACGCAGATATGTTCGCAACCCTCAACGCTACCATTGGACATCCCATACTCACCTTTTAGCGAACACCTGCTCGTCAACCTCCTAGAGCTTAACCAGCCACCGGACCTGACGATGCATCTTCACTCTTCATAGCCTACTGGACGAGGACACCTCACTTAGCACACATTGGCAGTTTATCCTTCAGCTCTGCCTACTTGGCAGGACTAGATGCGCTTATCCTAACAGCGTCTTCTAGCTACACTGTTGACGCTGGGAATCCCTCTCAGCATGCATCCCTACATAACTTCTCGCTCACGGAATGGACCCTAGAATGAACGATTATGCTTTCAACTCTAGTCTGAGCCTCTAGACTTGCAGAGACCTCTCTAATGCATCATCTCTGCAGACCATCTTAGCTTACCTGGGACCGTAGATGTGCATCTATCCAGTACGCCTACGGTACCCTGGAGTGCAGACCTAAGTGCAATCTCAACTCTACGCCTAACTGTGGACCTAGATGCATCTCAACTTCAGCTACTGGGGGACCTTAGATGCCATCTCAGCTCTAGCTACTGGGGACCTAGATGCATCTCCAACTCTAGCTACTGGGGGACCTAGATGCATCTCAGCTCTAGCTACTGGGGACCTAGATAAATCTCAGCTCTTAGCTCACTCGGGTACTCAGATACGTCTCAACTCTAGCTACTGGGGACCCATACCCATACATCTCAGCTCTAAGCTAACTGGGGAACCTAGAGCATTCATCACCCTAGCTACTGGGACCTAAGATGCATCTCAGCTCTAGCTACTGGGGGACCCTAGATTACATCTCTTCAACATCTAACGCATTACAACTGGTGGCGACCCATCAGAGATGCAATCCTACAACGATACTAGCTAACTGGGCCGTACCTAGAAGTCAGCATCTACAACTCTTCCTATACAGTACTGGACGGACTCCTAGCTGGCATCTCAGACTCATAGCCTTAGCTGCGAGCTGCGAGAGGACCTGAGCTCAAGATGCGCGCAGGCTCCAACTCATCATCTCACTAGTTCAACGACTACACCCTTGCAACCTAAACGATGTTACTATCTGCCAACAACTCCTAGCATCAGTCTGTACAGATGATAGTCGATCACACACACTCAACAACACCCTGTACCAAGGTCCCAGATGATATCGCTCAGATACTGCATCTTCAACATCACTCCTATAGCATTACTGGGTGGACCTAGAATGCATCTCGCAACTTCTATGGGACTAATATCTCTAGCTACTACTGGGCGACTAGATGCAGCTCAATCTCACCTCTAGCTACGTGGGGACCTAGTAATGCATCTCAACTCTAGCTACCTGGGGGACCTAGTACATCTCAAGACTCTAGCTACTGGGGACCTAGATGCATCTCAACTCTAGCTACGGGGACCTAGATGCATCTTTCAACTCTAACTACTGGGGCGGACCCTAGATGATTCTTCAAACTCTAGCTACTGGGGACCTAGATGATCTCATCTCTAGCTATCTGGGGATCCCTAATGTCTACTCTCAGACTCCAGCTGGTACATCTCAGCTCTAGCTACTGGGGGACCTAGATGCATCTCAACTCTAGCTACTGGGGGACCTAGTTACATCTCAGCTCTAGCTACATCTCAACTCTAGCTACTGGGGGACCTAGATGCATCTAATCTCTAGCTACTGGGGGACCTAGATACATCTCAGCTCTTTTTCCTCCCCTCTGGCTCAACATGTTTCAAATGCAATCACTTCCGTCACTTCTCTGTTTACCAGCTAATTCAGAGAGTGAAATAGGATGATCATCCTGTGTGTGTTTTCATCTCGTAATATCCTTTTCCCCTTTTCGTTCTCCTGAAGAGGCATGAGCGTACATTATCATAGCTGCAATAAAAAAGGCTGTTGGAAGTGTAACAAATTGCTTTTTTAATAGGATTATTTTGAAACGTTGCACACTGTGTTTTCCTGTTTTCCTTTGGCTTCATTTTACTCAGTGATTGGATTGTAATTTGAATTTATTTCAAACCAAAACATTCGCTTTGGATATCTAATTTGTCCATTGTTTAGTGTTCTGATAGGTACATAAGGATATTGATTTATATTTTTTATTGTGCTAGTAAAGAAATGTCACCAAACTTTACATTACAAAACATAGGCCTCATACCAGACAAACTATACCAGTATAGCTTTTGTCAACAATTRTTTTTATTGAGTCACGTTATCAGTACAATCAATGGGAAACAATACCATTTTTAACAGTCCACCCACCCACCTATAATCTATGTAATTACTGAGTAACAACCATGTGCCTTGTTCTTACAGTTCATGTTTTAGTATTGTCATGTGAAAATGAGATTCACAATCATAAACATTGTCTTTGAAAATGCTTGTAGTTACAAGTGTTGCCAGTGTGGGTGAGTATGTGTGTCGGTGCGTGCGTGAGTGCATGTGTACTGTAAGCATGTGTGTTCATTAGGGCACACATGCCACAGAGGTCATGTCAACTGAAATTCTAATGCTCAAATGTTACAAAGCTTTTAATTGCTATGCTAAAGGACTAGAGGATGAGATAGAAAAACCCATTAATAAGGAAATATGAGTTACTTTACTGACAAGAGGCCAATCCCATAGCCCTAAAACAGACAACCATGCCTAAACCATTTTACACTCCTAATCTTCTAATAAGATTTTAAAAAGTGTACATTTGTTTATGCATTACCACAGATAATAACATGTCTTGTCACATTACATACGACACTTTCAATATGCCCCATATCTCTAAAATTAAGTACAATTTGCGCAAAACATGAATAATGGATTTCAAAGTGTGTCAATTAAAAGGCATACAAAATGCTATTTCAACCTCCAAGCCCTGGATTTACATTTCAGTATGAGTGTATAGGGAATTATAATGCACATTGATACACGTTTTCATGTTTTGAAAAGCTACCATTAGATGCTAAATTGATGTGAATTAATGGATGGTCAAAATATAACTGTGGGTTAACAGGGTTGTTAAACTATTTTCTAATTTCTTGAGAAAAAAATGTTGCAATGAAGATTGTCTTTTTTTTTCTTCCTTTAACCTCTATTATTTAAAAACTCATTAAAGGTAAAAAATATGTTGTTTTTTTTATCAAGAAATTATAAATTAGTTTGATAACACTGTTTGTGAGCTTTTAAATGATATCAAACTTAACCATCCATATTTTTCAGTGATGAAGACTTTGATGTCTCATGGTATGGTGGGGTATGCAAAATGGGTTAACTTTGAACACCTGTATCTCCTGAATGTTTTAGCATTTAGGTCTAAAAAGTTACTTTCTGGCCACTTCTACCATGGGAAAATATGTCTGGAAAGTTTTGTTCAAATCMAACGGGGTGCATTCAAGAAGTGATTGAAATCAAATGGAACAACCCATTCATTATTTAGCTATATAGCCCTAGACTACGTAGTGGCTAACATGGTTATCCTGAAAAACACTACAGGTGATAACATCAGGCCACATGTTTGCAGAGCAGTCTGACAGAGAGATGCTCCTCGTGCTGGGTGTTGGTAATAGGCTCTTGGCTTTATAACTCTGCTCAGAGAGTGGCTCATCTCCTTTAATCCTCTGTGTGTTCTCATCTAAGAGAGAGAGAGAGAAGGCCAGGTAAGTTTGCTTTAACTAACTCCCTGACAACCAAGAAGCACACACCATAACGTCTGCTCACAAACACATTGAGACAAGCACTGAGGGTTTAAAATGGCTCCCTATAAGAGATAGAATGACCTTGCACACCAATAAGTCAAAATGCTTAAACTAACCATACAGGCAGTAAATAGGATGAGACCCAAATTATAGGGCGTAAAATGATGCCAATTTCCTAAGGATCAAGTGGCACTAAAGTGAGATGCAATTCTCTGACGGCAAATTGCCAACATGAGAGTCCAAGGAAATGTTCCCAAAAAACAAGGCATACAGCCTGGTACATCCACCAGGAATTTCACAGTGGAGTAGCACACTGTGAAATGTGTAACCAGGAAGGCATGTGAAAATGAACCTGGAGTAGCACACTGTGAAATGTGTAACCATGAAGGCATGTGAAAATGAAACTGGAGTAGCACACTGTGAAATGTGTAACCATGAAGGGCATGGCTGAAAAATAAACTGAAGTAGCACACTTGTGAAATGTGTAACCAGGAAGGCATGTGAAAATGAAACTGGAGTAGCACACTGTTGAATGTCGTAACCAGAAGGCTATTGTGAAAATGAAAAACTGGAGTAGCACATGTGAAATGTTAACCAGGAAGCATGTGAAAAATTGAAACTGGAGTAGCACACTGTGAAATGTGTAACCAGGAAGGCATGTGAAATGAACGGGAGTAGACACTGTGAAATGTGTAACCAGGAAGGCATGTGAAAATGAAACTGGGAGTAGCACACTGTGAAATGTGTAACCAGGAAGGCATGTGAAAATAAACTGGAGCAACGTTGTATGAATAATTATTGTAATACTCAGTGAAGCTTGTGAAAATTGAAAACTGGAGTTTTAGCCACACTGTGAAATGTGTAACCAGGAAGGCATGTGAAAATGAAACTGGAGTAGCACACTGTGAAATGTGTAACCAGGAAGGCATGTGAAAATGAAACGAAACGTTGTGCATGAAATAAATCATATTAAAATAACGTATCAATGTAGAGTATGTACAGAACCAGGCCAATACTTTGTTAACACACTGTATTGTGCTGCTAGCTGCTTATTAAGCAGTAGCCCTTTAAGACTGTCAGTATGGGTGCTGTTGGAGGCTTGGATCTTTTCAACTGGTTCAGTGAAAAGAACAAATCAACTCATTTCATTCATTTGATTCAGTAATGCCCAGAGCACGCAGGACCCCCTACCAGCGGAGGATTAACTAAAAACTAGAAAGAATCATGATTCTACAAGCCTCTAGTTCACCATATGGGGCTCATTGGAGTGAGATGTATAAATGTGTACTTTAAAGTGTGATTGTTATGCATACAAATAAGATTATCTCTTGAAACAATGTCTAGTTGTGGGCACAACCAGACTAGATTGTGAACGACTCTTGGCGGAATGCATTGCAAGGTAAGAACACAATATCGTTAACTAACTGCAGCCCCCCAAACGAGTAATTCTCGAGTTTGAGTTTGTTGAGCAGAGGCTGTGTGTGTTTTGGTTCCACAAAGCTGTGTCCATCGATAACATTCAATAATCAATTAATTGCATTCATTCTTGCACCATGCAATCAATTATCAGTTATAAACATGTACTTTCCTTCTCTATGCTGCCTGCAGCATGAACTATTTTCCTGAGTGCACACACGATAGACGGTTGATGGTGGCTGGAGCACGTCTCAGATACGGTATGGCATGTCAAACAAACGACTAAACTGAACGAGTCACTCAGAAAAACAAATCAWGACTCTTGAGTAAGTAAAAGTAGTTATTTTAAAATAAATTGTTTGCAAACTGCACATCACTAGTGCCATCTTGAATAAGGCCTGTTGTTGGAGAAGAGCATTGTTTGCCAAAAACGTTCAGGCTTTTTTTCTCAACTATTAGACATTGAATAGAGCCATCAATTTCCATTGGACCGTTTTGATTTCTGTTGGATAATTGATATTATRATCTACGTTGGGATTATCTTTTTTTAAATATTTTTGGAGGGGTTTTTCCATTTAATTGTATGTTTCCTATGTTTGGGATTTTCAGTTATTTGAGATTTGCTCATTGGACTGTTGGCTCTGAGAGGACTATGTATGAAAATGAAAATATTGCATTGGTGGTCTTGGATCACACAGACACGTGGAAAAAATAGCCTTAGTCTCTTGAGTTGATCTCAATTTTATGTTGACTGGCTGTCGCTGAACATGGGTGCTGGAGCAGCATGGATAGGTAATATATTTTGAATCAGGCCTATCGCATTTCAAATGACAGTCATTTGTTTTCAATTCCCCCATGTTAAAACCAGTGTATTGCACAGATTAGTTCGGAAACAAGTTATTCCCTCCTGTTATTTCACATCTCTGTTTGTGGGCCCCCCGAGTCGTGCAGTGGTCTAAGGCACTGCATCTCAGTGCTACAGGAGTCACTACAGACACCCTAGTTCGAATCGAGGCTGTATCACAACCGGCCGTGATTGGGAGACCCATATGGCAGCGCACAATTGGCCCAGCGTCGTCCGGGTTTGGCCGGTGTAACCCGTCATTGTAAATAAGAATTTGTTCTTATCTGACTTTCCTAGTTAAATTTTAAAAATGAGATTCCCAAGTGTATATACTGTATGTGTACTATACTTCCATTTTGTATTTTTCCCCCCAGTGTCTTCCCTCTACATGATAATCGCTGTAAGCAAATCAGCAGAGGGATGAACGCCTGCTCGTCTTATTAAAAGCAGATAGACCTTCGGTTCCAAGTAAATTCCTCACTCTAAATCCCCCACTGTAAATTCACCGCTGTAAAATTTTCCCGCTGTAAATCCTCCAGTTTAAATCCCCCACTATAAATTCACCGTTGTAAAATTTCCCTGCTGTAATTCCTTCACTGTAAATTCCCCACTGTACTGTAAATTCCCCATTGTACTGTAAATTCACCACCGCATCAAGAAAGAAAAGCTATTCCATAACTCAGAGGTGAATTCCCAACAGTTTCTAATATATTCCATAAATTGGCCCTGAAACAACCAGCTCCGTTCACAACTCCATTCTACATTTTAATCCTCTGGCTTCTGCTTGGAAATAGCCATTCCCTGTATGGTGACTAGCAATAGCAGCGCACAACACATTGATGTAAAAAAAWATATATATATAAAATCCATATTTACCATAAGGCAGATGGTATTGGCATCCACGACCTTTATCTAGCTATGCGCTAAAACAGATGAATGACAATGAAAGTGAAAAACAAAAAAGTGAAGACAAACCTCACCTATTGACCAAAGGAAACTTTCTCTCCCACCCTAATGATCTCCAGACTAGACGATCTGCAAAATGGCTTCACTCTTTCTCTTTTTTATTTTTCTAATATGCCATCTCTTGTGTTTCATTATTCATCAGCCTTCAGGGGGGACGGCCGTGAAATCATAAAGCATGTCAGGATAAATACATGAATACATTCACATTGCAAATGAGGGCCCTCTGCTAATGTTTACTCTGCCACTGTGATTCATGACAAAGAAATTCAAAGCCTATCATTAGTTTAATATGAGTAAAAAGGCCTGCCTACTGCGCTTAATATTTTGACCACAGCAACCTTCTGGTAAATAAAGCAAAGTGTAGCTGTCACTTCTCTGCAGATAACATCTTTCAATAAGCTTGGGGGAGAGCTTAATTTCAGCTCATTTTACTGAAAGCTGTGCGTCTCCTCGGAAAGATGGTGAGATACGGAAACAGTCGAGTGCGAGCAAAGAGATGAATGTCGGCCGGGGGAGTTTTTGTTGTTCGGTTTTCTGCAAGTTCTTTTTATTGTTTTGTCAACTGCTGAGTTCAAATATAGGCATTTTGGCACAGAGCGAGTCTCTTCCAGCTTCTGCCGTTTTTTTCACCCTTCTTTCATGCACAACTGAAATTGGTTTTTGTGTCTGGCTGCAGATAGTTGAATGAGCCTTTACCATATGATCAGAATTACCTGAGGCCTGGTAGGGGTTCTTGATATGGAATATTTCAGCCATAACCTTCTGTTTCCCCGTCTCTTCCATCCAAGGCCCAGAATGCTAATTATTCATAGGGCTGTCACATCAAGTAGGTGCAGCAGTCCTCCCTGAGGGTTTCACCAGTGTGYACACCGCAATTCCCGCTCCAAGTCCATGACAGCTACCTTAATGCCTCCTGCCTCTCATGTGATCGAAGGGCCTGGTACCCTCTTGCCGTGGTACATTTTATTTTCCCACAGTATGTTGACACTCAATCAATCACTCCAGACGCTTTCATCCCCATATCTCTGACAGTGGCATGTATATTTAAAGGTATACCCCAGGACCTCCAAACTCACTGGTCCACCAGACCTCATTATTCACTAGCAAAAACAACAACAACAAAAAATTGAAAAATTAGTGGAATGGTCATTCATATTTCAGAGAACAAGCCAGACAAATCAAATGCCTCACTGAAACTGATATCGGAGGAGTTACAAATGGACATGACTTGATCCCATTGGTAGAGACTGGGAGGAATCACAGGGAGAGAGCAATATGCAAGGAGGCAATTCATCTTACAGAAGGATTGGATTTTACACAGTCAATGTTTCTACTGGTTACATGCTGAGTGATATGGTATGTTCCTATTGGTTACATGCTGAGTGATACGGTATGTTCCTGTTGGTTACATGCTGAGTGATATGGTATGTTCCTATTGGTTACATGATGAGTGATACGGTATGTTCCTGTTGGTTACATGCTGAGTGATACGGTATGTTCCTATTGGTTACATGCTGAGTGATATGGTATGTTCCTACTGGTTACATGATGAGTGATACGGTATGTTCCTGTTGGTTACATGCTGAGTGATATGGTATGTTCCTATTGGTTACATGATGAGTGATACGTATGATTTCCTATTGGTTACATGATGAGTGATACGGTATGTTCCTATTGGTTACATGCTGAGTGATACGGTATGTTCCTATTGGTTACATGCTGAGTGATACAGTATGTTCCTATTGGTTACATGCTGAGTGATACGGAATGTTCCTATTGGTTACATGATGAGTGATATGGTATGTTCCTATTGGTTGCATGATGAGTGATATGGCATGACCGTGCACTGGGTTCTCATTGTGGTGGGACATGTTTCATATTTTGTCATATCTGGTCTTTCTCAAAATATCCTGTAGCACGCTATGTAGTACTCAATCTACCTTTTTATAATGCCCGGTTTCCTTGTGTGTGTGTGTGTGTGCATGTGCGTGTGCATGTGCGTGTGTGTGTCTGTCCACTGCCATATGAAAGATGCAGTAAAGACATACAGTATGATCTAAAGTATGTTATCCAATGCAGGTTGTACCATATTCACTGTCARTATCATGTTGCTTATCATTTTGGTCTATCATGGAAAATGAATGGGTTGKAAGATAACAAATGTTGCCCATTGTAAGAAAACATAAGAGAAAAAATATATAACTCTCATATTCAGTGACAATCTCACTTTGCTTGATTGATTGATGGTTTTGCGCAAAACAGACTCAACTCTCAAACTGTGACTTTTTCTAAGTTGCAACTTGTAAACATTCAGAGGAAGCTACATGCAGGAAAACGCATACCCCACTCACATATTCCCTCTCCAAATGGGAGAACAAAGGCACATTTCCTCATTATTAACAGTGTTTTTAATGCATGAAGAAATAATCGATTCATTCAAATTAACAAATGATTCATTCCAGCTGAAAGTTCTTAGTCATTAAGTTGAGAGATATATACTGTTATTATTGCATTCCCACTTCTATGGTTGACATTAGAAGGATATTATGCATGCACAGTTGATTAAATACATTTTTATCACCCTCAAATTGCTAATTTAGCAGGTAGTCTGTCTCAATGATTAGCAAGTGTTGTTGATGTGCTTTTTAGGGAGGCTGAATTGTGTCTACAGCTAATCTTGAGACATTCTACATTTCTACTCCTTGAAAAACTTGCCATTCAAAAGGACTAAAAATCTTTACTTGGAGGAGGCTTTTTAATAATTGAGATAAGCAAGGTTAAATTCAAAAGTCATCACAAATTAGATGTTTGTTTGGTTTAGTTATGTTTTTGTTTGTTTTAATGTCTAAATAAATTTGAAATTGGAACAGCTTCTATGCCTGTGTTAGCCTACAGTTATACCCTCTATACCAGCCTATAGTTATACCCTCTATACCAGCCTACAGTTATACCCTCTATACCAGTCTACAGTTATACCCTCTATACCAGTCTACAGTTATACCCTCTATACCAGTCTACAGTTATACCCTCTATACCA